>NW_019267072.1:0-6263 GCF_002742605.1 Olea europaea var. sylvestris
ATTTGCCGCGAAGGTGTCGAAATGTGCCGAAATTTGACAGGTTGATCGGAAACGGCCCGAGAAATTAGGCTCGGGGTACAGACTTGGGATCACGGAATTTTAGCCAAATTCCTTCGTTTGGGCCTTCGAATAATTAATTTCCGTATTAATTATGTCAGGTTGATGCAGTGCAGTACAGAAAATTAACAAAGAAAAATCGCACCGGGAGCAATTTTGCAATTCATCGTGACAGTGTCGAAATGGGCCGAAATTTGGCAGGTTGATTGGAAACGCCCCGCGAAATTGGACTCAAGACACAGACCCGGGATCACGGGATTTTAGCCAAATTCCTTCGTTTGGGCCTCCGAATAATTAATTTCCTTATTAATTATGTCAGGACGAAGTAGTGCTGGACAGAAAATTAACAAAGTAAAACCGCACCAGGGGCAATTTTGTCATTTGTCGCGACGGTGTCGAAATGGGCCGAAATTTCGCAGGTTGATTGGAAATGGCCCGCGAAAATTGGACTCGTGGCTAGGACCCGGGTTCACGGGATTTTAGCCAAATTCCTTCGTTTGGGCCTCCGAATAATTAATTTTCGTATTAATTATGTCAGGTTGATGAAGTGCAGTACAGAAAATTAACAAAGAAAAATCGCACCAGGGGCAATTTTGTACTTTGTCGTGACGTTGTCAGAATGGGCCGAAATTTGGCAGGTTGATTCGAAACGGCCCGCGAAATTGGACTCGGGACACAGACCCGGGATCAAGGGATTTTCGCCAAATTCCTTCGTTTGGGCCTCCGAATAATTAATTTCCTTATTAATTATGTCAAGTTGAAGAATTGTTGGACAGAAAATTAACAAAGCAAAACCGCACTAGGGCAATTTTGTCATTTGCCGTGACGGTGTCGGAATGGGCCGAAATTTGGCAGGTGGATTGGAAATGGCCCGCGAAATTGGACTCGTGGCACAAACCCGGGATCACGGGATTTTAGCCAAATTCTTTCGTTTGGGCCTCCGAATAATTTATTTTCTTATTAATTATGTCATGTTGAAGAAGTGTTGGACAGAAAATTAACAAAACAAAACCGCACCAGGGACAATTTTGTAATCTGACGCCACGATATCGAAATGGGCCGAAATTTGGCAGGTTGATTGGAAATGGCCTGAGAAATTAGACTAAGGTTACAGACCCGGGATCACGAAATGTCAGCCAAATTCCTTCATTTGGGCCTTCCGAATAATTAATTTCCGTATTAATTATGTCTGGTTGAAGAAGTACTAGACAGAAAATTAACAAGGTAAAACCACACCAGGGGCAATTTTGTCATTCGTCGCGACGGTGTTGTAATGGGCCGAAATTTGGCAGGTTGATTGGAAACGGCCCTCGAAATTGGACTCGGGACACAGACCCAGGATCATGGGAGTTTAGCCAGATTCCTTCGTTTGGACCTCCGAATAATTAATTTCCGTATTGATTATGTCAGGTTGAAGAAGTGATGGACAGAAAATTAACAACGAAAAACCGCACCAAGGGCAATTTTGTCATTTGTCGCGACGGTGTCGAAATGAGCCGAAATTCGTATGGTTGATTGGAAACGGCCCGCGAAATTAGACTCGGGGCATAGACCCGAGATCACGGGATTTTAGCCAAATTCCTTCGTTTGGGCCTCCTAATAATTAATTTCCTTATTAATTATGTCAGGCGTGCTGGACAGAAAATTAATAAAGCAAAACCGCACCAGGGGCAATTTTGTCATTTGTTGCGACGGTGTCGGAATGGGCCGAAATTTGGCAGGTTGATTGGAAACGGCCCGTGAAATTGGACTCGGGGCACAGACCCGGGATCACGGGATTTTAGCCAAATTCCTTTGTTTGGGCTCCGAATAATTAATTTTCTTATTAATTATATCAGGTTGAAGAAGTGCTGGACATAAAATTAACAAAGAAAGACCGCACCAAGGGCAATTTTGTCATTTGTCGTGATGGTGTCGGAATGGGCGAAAATTTAGCAGGTTGATTAGAAACGACCCGCGAAATTGAACTCGGGGCACTGACCCGGGATCACGGGATTTTAGCCAAATTCCCTCGTTTGGGTCTCTGAATAATTAATTTCAGTATTAGTTACGTTAGGTTGAAGAAGTGCCGGACAAAAAATTAACAAAGTAAAACCGCACCAAGGGCAATTTTGTCATTTGTCGCGACGCTGTCGGACTGGGCCGAAATTTGGCTGGTTGATTGGAAACAGCCCGCGAAATTGGGCTCGGGGCACAGACCTGGGATCACGGGATTTTGGCCAAATTCCTTTGTTTGGGCCTCTGAATAATTAATTTCCTTATTAATTATGTCTGGTTGAAGAAGTGCTGGACATAAAATTAACAAAGAAAAATCGCACCAGGGACAGTTTTAACATTTGTTGCGATGGTGTCGGAATGGGCGAAAATTTGGCAGGTTGAATGGAAACGGCCCGCGAAATTGGACTCGGGGCACAGACCCGGGATCACGGGATTTTAGCCCAATTCTTTCTTTTGGGCCTCCGAATAATTTATTCCCTTGTTAATTATGTCAGGTTGAAGAAGTGTTGGATAGAAAACTAACAAAGCAGAACTGCACCTGGGGCAATTTTGTCATTTGTTCCGACGATGTCGAAATGGGCGAAAATTTGGCAGGTTGAATGGAAACGGCCCGCGAAATTGGACTCGGGGCACAGACCCGGGATCACGGGATTTTAGCCCAATTCTTTCTTTTGGGCCTCCAAATAATTTATTCCCTTGTTAATTATGTCAGGTTGAAGAAGTGTTGGATAGAAAACTAACAAAGCATAACTGCACCTGGGGCAATTTTGTCATTTGTTCCGACGATGTCGGAATGGGCTGAAATTTGGCAGGTTGATTTGAAACCGTACGAGTAATTGTACTCGGGGCACAGCTCCGGGATCACGGGATTTTAGCCAAATTCCTTTGTTTGGGCCTCCGATTTGTTAATTTCTGTATTAATTATGTCAGGTTGATGAAGTGCTAGACAGAAAACTAACAAAGAAAAACCGCACTATGGGCAATTTCGTTATTGGTCACGACGATGTCGGAATTGGCTGAAATTTGGCAGGTTGTTAGGAAACGGCCCGCGAAATTGGACTCGGTGTAGAGACCCGAGATCACGGGGTTTTAGCCGAATTTCTTCGTTCAGGCCTCCGAATAATTAATTTCCATATTAATTATGTCAGGTTGAAGAAGAGCTGGGCAGAAAATTAACAAAGCAAAACTGCACCAAAGGCAATTTTGTCATTTGTCGCGACGGCATCGGAATGGGACGAAATTTGGGAGGTTGATTGTAAGCGGCCCGCGAAATTGGACTCGGGGCAGAGACCCAGGATCACGTGATTTTAGCCAAATTCATTTTTTACTTGGGCCTCCGAATAGATATTTTCTGTATTAATTATGTCAAGTTGAAGAAGTGCTGAACAGGAAATTAACAAAGAAAAACAGCACCAGGGGCAATTTTGTCATTTGTCGCAATGGTGTCGGAATGGGCTGAAATTTGGCAGGCTGATTGGAAATGGCCCGTGAAATTGGACTCGTGGCACAGACCCGGGATCCCAGGATTTTAGCCAAATTCCTTCGTTTGGGCCTCTGAATAATTAATTTCCTTATTAATTATGTCAGGTTGAAGAAGTGTTAGACAGAAAATTAACAAAGCAAAATCGCACCAGGGAAAATTTTGTCATTTGTCGCGACGGTGTCGGAATGGGCCGAAATTTGAGAGGTTGATTGGAAACGGCCCGAGAAATTAGACTCGATGTACAGACTCGGGATCACGGAATTTTAGCTAAATTCCTTCGTTTCGGCCTCCGAATAATTAATTTCCATATTAATTATGACAGGTTGAAGAAGTGGTGGACAGAAAATTAGCAAAGAAAAACCGCACCAGTGGTAATTTTGTTATTTGTTGCGACGACGTCGGAATGAACCGAAATTTGGCAGGTAGACTGGAAACGGCCTACGAAATTGGACTTGAGGCATAGACCTGGGATCACGGGATTTTAGCCAAATTCCTTCGTCTGGGCCTCTGAATAATTAATTTCCTTATTAATTATATCAGGTTGAAGTAGTGCTGGACAGAAAATTAACAAAACAAAATCGCACCAGGGGTGATTTTATCCTTTGTCGCGACGGCGTCGGAATGGGCCGAAATTTGGCAGGTTGATTGCAAATGGCCCGCGAAATTGGACTCGAGGTACTGACTCGGAATCACGGGATTTTAGCCAAATTCCTCCGTTTGGGCATCCGAATAATTAATTTCTTTATTAATTATGTCAGGTTGAAGAAGTGCAGGACTGAAAATTAACAAAGCAAAACTGCACCAGGGCAATATTGTCATTTGTCGCGACGGTGTCGAAATGGGCCGAAATTTGGTTGGTTAATTGGAAACAGCCAGCGAAATTGGGCTCAGGGCATGGACTCGGGATCACGGGATTTTAGCCAAATTCCTTTGTATGGGCCTCCGAATAATAAATTTCCTTATTAATTATGTCAGGTTGACGAAGTGATGGACAGAAAATTAACAAAGAAAAGTCCCACCAGGGGCAATTTTGTCATTTGTTGTGACGGTCTCAGAATGGGCCGAAATTCGGTGGGTTGATTGGAAACGGCCTGCGAAATTGGACTCGGGGCACAGACCCGGGATCACGGGATTTTAGCCAAATTTCTTCGTTTGAGCCTCCGAATAATTAATTTCCTTATTAATTATGTCAGGTTGCAGAAGTGCTGGACAGAATATTAACAAAGAAAAACCGCACCAGGAGCAATTTTGTCATTTGTCGCAACGGTGTCAAAATGGACCAAAATTCCGTGGGTTGATTGGAAACGGCCCGCAAAATTGGACTCGGGGCACAGACCTGGGATCACGGGATTTTAGCCAAATTCCTTCGTTTGGGCCTGCAAATAATTAATTTTCATATTAATTATGTCAGGTTGAAGAAGCGCTGGACCGATAATTAACAAAGCAAAACTGCACCGGGGGCAATTTTGTCATTTGTCGTGACGGTGTCGGAATGGCCCGAAATTTGGCAGGTTGATTGGAAACGACCGGCGAAATTGGACTCGGGGCAGAGACCCAGGTTCACAGGATTTTAGCCAAAGTCCTTCGTTTAGGCCTCCGAATAATTAATTTCCTTATTAATTTTGTCAGGTTGAACAAGTGTTGAACAGAAAATTAACAAAGAAAAACTGCACCAGGGGCAATTTTGTCATTTGTCGCGACGGTGTCGGAATGGGCCGAAATTTGGCAGGTTGATTGGAAATGGCCCGTGAAATTGGACTCGGGGCACAGACCCAGGATCACAGGATTTTAGCCAAATTCCTCTGTTTGGGCCTCCGAATAATTTATTTCTTTATTAATTATATCAAGTTGAAGAAGTGATGGACAGAAAATTAATAAAGCCAAACCGCACCAGGGACAATTTTGTCATTTGCCGCGAAGGTGTCGAAATGTGCCGAAATTTGACAGGTTGATCGGAAACGGCCCGAGAAATTAGGCTCGGGGTACAGACACGGGATCACGGAATTTTAGCCAAATTCCTTCGTTTGGGCCTTCGAATAATTAATTTCCGTATTAATTATGTCAGGTTGATGAAGTGCAGTACAGAAAATTAACAAAGAAAAATCGCATCAGGAGCAATTTTGTAATTCGTCGTTACAATGTCTAAATGGGCCGAAATTTGGCAGGTTGATTGGAAACGCCCCGCGAAATTGGACTCAAGACACAGACCCGGGATCACGGAATTTTAGCCAAATTCCTTCGTTTGGGCCCCCGAATAATTAATTTCCTTATTAATTATGTCAGGACGAAGAAGTGCTGGACAGAAAATTAACAAAGTAAAACCGCACCAGGGGCAATTTTGTCATTTGTCGCGACGGTGTCGGAATGGGCCGAAATTTCGCAAGTTGATTGGAAATGGCCCGCGAAATTGGACTCGTGGCTAAGACCCGGGTTCACGGGATTTTAGCCAAATTCCTTCGTTTGGGCCTCCGAATAATTAATTTCCGCATTAATTATGTGAGGTTGATGAAGTGCAGTACAGAAAATTAACAAAGTAAAACTGCACCAGGGGCAATTTTGTCATTTGTCACGACGGTGTCGGAATGGGTCGAAATTTCGCAGGTTGATTGGAAATGGCCCGCGAAATTGGACTCGTGGCTAAAACCCGGGTTCACGGGATTTTAGCCAAATTCCTTCGTTTGGGCCTCCGAATAATTAATTTCCGCATTAATTATGTGAGGTTGAT
>NW_019267073.1:0-6263 GCF_002742605.1 Olea europaea var. sylvestris
TCACCAAAAATGAACGAACACGAAGTTATCATTAAATGAAAAACCTCTTTCGTTTGGCTCGATTCCATTCGAATTAGACGAGCTATTCGCCAAAAACGAACAAATCCAAAGTTATCATGAAATCAAAAACAACTTTTCATTCACTCGATTCCAATCGATTATACTAGCAATTCGCCAAAAACGAACAAACTCGAACTTATAGTGAAACCAAAAACTTCTTTTCATTGGCTCGATTCCAATCGAATTAGACTAGCAATTCGCTAAAAATGAACAAACCGGAAGTTATCTTGAAATCAAAATCCACATTTCATTGGCTCGATTCCAATCGAATTAGATTAGGAATTCGCCAAAACGAACACACTCGAAGTTATCATGAAATCAAAATCTAATTTTCATTTGCTCGATTCCAATCGATTTAGACTAGTAATTCTCCAAAAACGGACAAACCCAAAGTTATCGTGAAATCAAAAAGCACTTTTCATTAGTTCGATTCCAAATGAATTAGACTAGCAATTCGTCAAAATGAACAAACCCGAAGTTATCATGAAATCAAAAGCCACTTTTCATTGGCTCGATTCCAATCGATTTAGACTAGCAATTCGCCAGAAATGAACAAACCCGAGGTTATCATGAAATCAAAAGCCACTTTTCATTGGCTCGATTCCAATCGATTTAGACCAGCAATTCGCCAAAAATGAACAAACCCGAGGTTATCATGAAATCAAAAGCCACTTTTCATTGGCTCGATTCCAATCGATTTAGGATAGCAATTTGCCAAAAATGATCAAACCCGAAGTTATCATGAAATGAAAAACCAATTTTCATTGGCTCGATTTCAATCGAAGTAGACTAGCAATTCCCCATAAATGAACAAGCCCGAAGTTATCATGAATCAAAAACCACTTTTCATTGGCTCAATTCCAATAAAATTAGACTAGCAATTCGTCAAAAACGGACAAACCCAAAGTTATCATGAAATCAAAAGCCACTTTTCATTGGCTCGATTCCAATCGATTTAGACTAGCAATTCGCCAAAAATGAACAAACCCGAGGTTATCATGAAATCAAAAGCCACTTTTCATTGGCTCGATTCCAATCGATTTAGACTAGCAATTCGCCAAAAATGATCAAACCCGAAGTTATCATGAAATGAAAAACCACTTTTCATTGGTTCGATTCCAATCGAAGTAGACTAGCAATTCCCCAAAAATGAACAAACCCGAAATTATCATGAAATCCAAAGCCACTTTTCATTTGCTCGATTCCAATCTATTTAGACTAACAATTTACCAAAAAATGAACAAATTCAACGTTATCATGAAATGTAAAACCACTTTTCATTTGCTCGATTCCAATCTAATTAAATTACCAATTTGCCAAAACGAACAAACCCAAAGTTATCATGAAATCAAAAGCCACTTTTCATTGGCTCGATTTCAATCGATTTAGACTAGCAATTCGCCAAAAATGATCGAACCCGACGTTATCATGAAATGAAAAACCAATTTTCATTGGCACGATTTCAATCGAAGTAGACTAGCAATTCCCCATAAACGAACAAACCTGAAGTTATCATGAATCAAAAACCACTTTTCATTGGCTCAATTCCAATCAAATTAGACTAGCAATTCCCTAAAAAATGAACAAACCCGAAGTTATCATGAAATCAAAAACCACTTTTCATTAGCTTGATTCCAATTGAATTAGATTACCAATTCGCCAAAACGAACAAACCCGAAGTTATCATGAAATCAAAAGCCACTTTTGAATGGCTAGATTCCAATCGATTAAGACTATCAATTCGCGAAAAATGAACAAACCCGAAGTTATAGTGAAATCAAAAACCACTTTTCATTAGCTCGATTCCAATTAAATTAGACTAGCAATTCGCCAAAACGAACAAACTCGAAGTTATCATGAAATCTAATGCCACTTTTCATTTGCTCGATTCCAATCGATTTAGACTAGCCATTCACCAAAAATGAACAAACCCGACGTTATCTTGAAATGGAAAACCACTTCTCATTAGCTCGATTCCAGTCGAATTAGATTACCAATTCGCTAAAACGAATAAACCCGGAGTTATCATGAAATAAAAAGACAATTTTCATTTGCCCAATTCCAATCGATTTAGGCTAGTAATTCGTCAAAAATGAACAAACCCGAAGTTATCATGAAATGGAAAACCACTTTTCATTGGTTCGATTCCAATCGAATTAGACGAACAATTCGCCAAAACATTTAAACCCGAAGTTAACATGAAATAAAAAGCCACTTTTCATTTGCTCAATTCCAATCAATTTAGACTACCAATTCGCAAAAAATGAACAAACCCGAAGTTATCATGAAATGAAAAACCACTTTTCATTAGCTCGATTCCAATTGAACTAGATGAGCAATTCGCTAAAACGAATAAATCCTAAGTTGTCATGAAATCAAAAGCAACTTTTCATTGGCTCGATTCCAATCGAATTAGACTAGCAATTCGTCAAAACGAACAGACCCGAAGTTATCATGAAATCAAAAGCCACTTTTCATTGTCTCAATTCCAGTGGAATTCGACTAGCAATTCACCAAAACTGAACGAACACGAAGCTATCATTAAATGAAAAACCTCTTTTCTTTGGCTCGATTCCATTCGAATTAGACGAGCAATTTGCTAAAAACGAACAAACCCAAAGTTATCATGAAATCAAAAACGACTTTTCATTCACTCGGTTCCAATCGATTTAGACTAGCAATTCGCTAAAAACGAACAAACTCGAACTTATAGTGAAACCAAAAACTACTTTTCATTGGCTCGATTCCAATCGAATTAGACTAGCAATTCGCCAAAAATGAACAAACCGGAAGTTATCTTGAAATCAAAATCCACTTTTCATTGGCTCGATTCCAATCGAATTAGACTAGCAATTCGCCAAAACGAACACACTCGAAGTTATCATGAAATCAAAATCTACTTTTCATTTGCTCGATTCCAATCGATTTAGACTAGCAATTCGTCAAAAATGAACAAACCCGAAGTTATCGTGAAATCAAAAACCACTTTTCATTAGTTCGATTCCAAATGAATTAGACTAGAAATTTGTCAGAACGAACAAACCCGAAGTTATCATGAAATCAAAAGCCACTTTTCATTGGCTCGATTCCAATCGATTTAGACTAGCAATTCGCCAAAAATGAACAAACCCGAGGTTATCATGAAATCAAAAGCCACTTTTCATTGGCTCGATTCCAATCGATTTAGACTAGCAATTCGCCAAAAACGATCAAACCCGAAGTTATCATGAAATTAAAAACCAATTTTCATTTGCTCGATTTCAATCCAAGTAGACTAGTAATTCCCCATAAACGAACAAACCCGAAGTTATCTTGAATCAAAAACCACTTTTCATTGGCTCAATTCTAAACAAATTGGAATAGCAATTTGCCAAAAAATGGACAAACCCGAAGTTATCAAGAAATCAAAAACCACTTTTCATTAGCTTGATTCCAATCGAATTAGACTACCAATTCGCCAAAAGGAACAAACCCGAAGTTATCATGAAATCAAAAGCCACTTTTCAATGGCTAGATTCCAATCGTTTTAGACTATCAATTCGCGAAAAATGAACAAACCCGAAATTATAGTGAAATCAAAAACCACTTTTCATTAGCTCGATTCCAATCGAATTAGACTAGCAATTCGCCAAAAACGAACAAACCCAAAGTTATCTTGAAATCAAAAACCACTTTTCATTGGCTCGATTACAATTGAATTAGACTAGCAATTCGCCAAAATGAACAAACCCAAAGTTATCAATAAATCAAAAGCCACTTTTCATTGGCTCGATTCTAATCGATTTAGACTAGCAATTCGCCAAAAACGATCAAACCCGAAGTTATCATGAAATGAAAAACCACTATTGATTGGCTCGATTCCAATCGAAGTAAACTAGCAATTCCCCAGAAACAAACAAACCCGAAGTCATCATGAAATTAAAAACCACTTTTCATTGGCTCAATTCCAATGGAATTAGACTAGAATTTCTCCAAAAAAGAACAAACCCGAAGTTATTGTGAAATCAAAAACCACTTTTCATTAGCTCAATTCCAATGGAATTAGACAAGCAATTCTCCAAAAACGAACAAAGCCGAAGTTATCATCAAATCAAAAACCACTTTTCATTAGCTCGATTCCAATCGAATTAGACTAGCAATTCGTCAAAAATGAACAAACCCGATGCTATTATGGAATCAAAAGCCACTTTTCATGGGCCCGATTCCAATCGATTTAGACTAGCAGTTCGCCAAAAACAATCAAACCTGAAGTAATCATGAAATGAAAAACAACTTTTCATTGGTTCGATTCCAATCGAAGTAGACTAGCAATTCCCCAAAAACGAACAAACCCGAAGTTATCATGAAATCCAAAGCCACTTTTCATTTGCTCGATTCCAATCTATTTAGACTAACAATTTGGCAAAAAATGAACAAATCCGAAGTTATCATGAAATGTAAAACCACTTTTCATTTGCTCGATTCCAATCTAATTAGATTACCAATTCGCCAAAATGAACAAACCCGAAGTTATCATGAAATCAAAAGCCACTTTTCATTTGCTCGATTCCAATCGATTTAGACTAGCAATTCGCCAAAAACAAACAAACCCGAAGTTATCATGAAATGGAAAACCACTTTTCATTGGCTCGACTCCAATCGAATTAGACGAACAATTCGCCAAAACAATTAAACCCGAAGTTAACATGAAATAAAAAGCCACTTTTCATTTGCTCAATTCCAATCCATTTAGACTAGCAATTCGCAAAAAATGAACAAACCCGAAGTTATCATGAAATGAAAAACCACTTTTCATTAGATCGATTCCAATCGAACTAGATGAGCAATTCGCTAAAACAAATAAACCCGAAATTGTCATGAAATCAAAAGCAACTTCTCATTGGCTCGATTCCAATCGAATTAGACTAGCAATTCGTCAAAATGAACACACCCGAAGTTATCATGAAATCAAAAGCCACTTTTCATTGGCTCAATTCCAGTGGAAATCGACTAGCAATTCACCAAATATGAACGAACACGAAGTTATCATTAAATGAAAACCTATTTTCTTTGGCTCGATTCCATTCTAATTAGATGAGCAATTTGCCAAAAATGAACAAACCTAAAGTTATCATGAAATCAAAAACAGCTTTTCATTCACTGGATTCCAATCGATTTAGACTAGTAATCGCCAAAAATGAACAAACTCGAACTTATAGCGAAACCAAAAACTACTTTTCATTGGCTCGATTCCAATCGAATTAGACTAGCAATTCGCCAAAAATGAACGAACCGGAAGTTATCTTGAAATCAAAATCCACTTTTCATTGGCTCGATTCCAATCGAATTAGACTAGCAATTCGCCAAAACGAACACACTCGAAGTTATCATGAAATCAAAAGGCACTTTTCATTTGCTCGATTCCAATCGATTTAGACTAGCCATTCGCCAAAAATGAACAAACCCGACGTTACCATGAAATGGAAAACCACTTCTCATTAGCTCGATTCCAGTCGAATTTGATTACGAATTCGCCAAAATGAACAAACCCGGAGTTATCATGAAATAAAAAGCCAATTTGCATTTGCTCGATTCCAATCGATTTAGACTAGCAATTCGCCCAAAAAGAACAAACGCGAACTTATAGTGAAATCAAAAACAACTTTTCATTGGCTCGATTCCAATCGAATTAGACTAGCAATTCGCCAAAAACAAACAAACCCGAAGTTATCTTGAAATCAGATACCACTTTCCATTAGCTTGATTCCAATCGAATTAGACAAGTGATTCGCCAAAATGAACGAACTCAAAGCTATCATAAATCAAAAGCCACTTCTCATTTGCTCGATTCCAATCGATTTAGACTAGCAATTCGTCAAAAATGAACAAACCCGAAGTTATCATGAAATCGAAAACCAGTTTTTATTAGCTCAATTCCAATCGAATTAGACTAGCAATTTGCCAAAACGAACAAACCCAAAGTTATCAAGAAATCAAAAGCCTCTTTTCATTGGCTCGATTCTAATCGATTTAGACAAGCAATTCGCCAAAAATGATCAAACCCGGAGTTATCATGAAATGAAAATCCACTATTGATTGGCTCGATTCCAATCGAAGTAGACAAGCAATTCCCCAGAAACTAACAAACCCGAAGTCATCATGAAATTAAAAACCACTTTTCATTAGCTCAATTCCAATGGAATTAGACTAGCAATTCGCCAAAA
>NW_019267074.1:0-184 GCF_002742605.1 Olea europaea var. sylvestris
CGCGAAAAATGACGAAATTGCCCCCGACGCGATTTTTGTTCCCGATCGACCTGTCAAATTTTAGCCAATTCCGACACAGTCGCAAAAAATGACGAAATTGCCCCCCGACGCGATTTTGGTTTCCGATCCACCTGTAAAATTTTAGCCAATTCCGACACAGTCGCGAAAATTGACGAAATTGCCC
>NW_019267074.1:605-862 GCF_002742605.1 Olea europaea var. sylvestris
ACGAAATTGCCCCCAGCGCGATTTTTGTTTCCGATCGACCTGTCAAATTTTAGCCAATTACGACACAGTCGCGAAAAATGACGAAATCGCTCTAAGCGCAATTTTTTCCCGATAAACCTGTCACATTTTAGCCAATTCCAACACAGTAGCGAAAAATGACGAAATTCCCCCGGTGCGGTTTTTGCTCCCGATCAACCTGCCAAATTTTAGCCGATTCCGACACAGTCTCGAAAAATGACGAAATTGCCCCAGCGCGA
>NW_019267074.1:6148-6260 GCF_002742605.1 Olea europaea var. sylvestris
CAAAATTTTAGCCCATTCCGACACAGTCTCGAAAAATGACGAAATTGCCCCCGGCGCGGTTTTTTCTCCCGATCAACCACTCAAATTTGAGCCAATTCCGACACAGTCGCGA
>NW_019267075.1:0-6260 GCF_002742605.1 Olea europaea var. sylvestris
GGATTGAACTCACCACTTCGTCGTGACGTACGAGTGATTTTGCCCATTTTTTGAAGGAATGAGCGCTTGTATATTGAGAACGCATGGAGAGTCGGCGAAGGAAGAATTGATCGTAACTTTTGCGCGCGGTGTCCGTTTTGGGCCCATAAGTACTTTTTGGAAATGTAGCGATCGTTTTGGATTGAACTCACCACTTCGTCATGACGTACGAGGGATTTTAGCCATTTTTCAAAAGAATGAGCACTTGCATATTTGGAACGCTTGGATTGTCGGCGTACGAAGAATTGAGCGTAACGTTTGCACACGGTGTCCGTTTTGGGCTCATAAGTACTTTTTGGAAATGTAGCATCCGTTTTGGATTGAACTCACTACTTCATCGTGACGTACGAGTGATTTTGGCCATTTTTCGAAGGAATGAGCGCTTGTATATTGAGAACGCTTTGAGAGTCGGCGGACGAAGAATTGAGCGAAACTTTTGCACACGGTGTCCGTTTTGGGCCCACAAGGACTTTTTGGAAATGTAGCGACCATTTTGGATTGAGCTCACCACTTCATCATGACGTACGAGGGATTTTGACCATTTTTTGAAAGAATGAGCACTTGCATATTTAGAACGCTTGGAGAGTCGGCGGACAAAGAATTGACCGTAACTTTTGCACACGGTGTCCGTTTTGGGCCCATAAGAACTTTTTGGAAATGTAGAGACCGTTTTGGATTGAACTCACCACTTCGTCATGACGTATGGGTGAGTTCAGGCATTTTTTGAAAGAATGAGTACTTGCATATTTGGAACGCTTGGATTGTCGGCGTACGAAGAATTGAGGGTAACTTTTCCACACGGTGTCCATTTTAGGCCCATAAGAACTTTTTGAAAATGTAGCGACCGTTTTGGATTGAACTCACCACTTCATCATGACGTACGAGGGATTTTAGCCATTTTTCAAAAGAATGAGCACTTGCGTATTCGGAACGCTTGGATCGTCGACGTACGAAGGATTGAGCGTAACTTTTGCACACGGTGTCCGTTTTGGGCCCATAAGAACTTTTTGAAAATGTAGCGATCGTTTTGGATTGAACTCACCACTTCATCGTGACGTACGAGGGATTTTGGACATTTTTCGATAGAATGAGCACTTGCATATTTGGAACGCTTGGATTGTCGAAGTACGAAGAATTGAGCGTAACTTTTACACATGGTGTCCGTTTTGGGCCCACAAGGACTTTTTGGAAATGTAGCGACCGTTTTGGATTGAGCTCACCACTTCATCATGATGTAAGACAGATTTTGGCCATTTTTCGAAAGAATGAGCACTTGCATATTTAGAACGCTTGGAGAGTCGGCGGACGAAGAATTGACCGTAACTTTTGCACACGGTGTCCGTTTTGGGCCCATAAGAACTTTTTGAAAATGTAGAGACCATTTTGGATTGAACTCACCACTTCGTCATGATGTATGGGTGAGTTCAGGCATTTTTCAAAAGAATGAGTACTTGCATATTTGGAACGCTTGGATTGTCGGCGTACGAAGAATTGAGGGTAACTTTTCCACACGGTGTCCATTTTAGGCCCATAAGAACTTTTTGAAACTGTAGCGACCGTTTTGGATAGAACTCACCACTTCGTCATGACGTACGAGGGATTTTAGCCATTTTTCAAAAGAATGAGCACTTGCGTATTCAGAACACTTGGATTGTCGGTGTACGAAGAATTGAGCGTAACTTTTGCACACGGTGTTCCTTTTGGGCCCATAAGTACTTTTTGGAAATGTAGCGACCGTTTTGGATTGAACTCACCACTTCGTCGTGACGTACGAGTGGTTTTGGCCATTTTTTGAAGGAATGAGCGCTTGTATATTGAGAACGCTTGGAGAGTCGGCGGACGAAGAATTGAGCGTAACTTTTGCACACGGTGTCCGTTTTGGGCCCATAAGAACTTTTTGGAAATGTAGCGACCGTTTTGGATTGAACTCACCACTTCGTCGTGACGTATGGTGGAGTTAAGCCATTTTTCAAAAGAATGAGCACTTCCACATTTCGAACGCTTGGATTGTCGGCGTACGAAGAATTGAGAGTAACTTTTGCACACGGTGTCCGCTTTGGGCCCATAAGTACTTTTCGGAAATGTAGCGTCCGTTTTGGATTGAACTCACTACTTTGTCGTAACGTATGAGTGATTTTGGCCATTTTTTGAAGGAATGAGCGCTTGTACATTTAGAACGCTTCGAGAGTCGGCGCACGAAGAATTGAGCGTAACTTTTGCTCACGGTGTCCGTTTTGGGCCCATAAGAACTTTTTGGAAATGTAGCGACCGTTTTGGATTGAACTCACCACTTCTTCGTGACGTACGAGGGATTTTGGCCATTTTTCGAAAGAATGAGCACTTGCATATTTAGAACGCCTGGAAAGTCGGCGGACGAAGAATTGAGCGTAACTTTTGTACACGGTGTCCATTTTGGGCCCATAAGAACTTTTTGGAAATGTAGCGACCGTTTTGGATTGAACTCACCACTTCATCATGACGTATGGTGGAGTTAAGCCATTTCTCGAAAGAATGAGCACTTGCATATTTGGAACGATTGGATTGTCGGTGTATGAAGAATTGAGCGTAACTTTTGCACACGGTGTCCATTTTGGGCCCACAAGTACTTTTTGGAAATGTAGCGACCGGTTTTGATTGAACTCACCACTTCGTTGTGACGTATGAGGGATTTTGGCAATTTTTCAAAAGAATTAGCTCTTACATATTTAGAATGCTTGGAGGGTCGGCGGACGAAGAATTGAGCGCAACTTTTGTACGCGGTGTCCGTTTTTGGCCCATAAGTACTTTTTGGAAATGTAGCGACCGTTTTGGATTGAACTCACCACTTCGTCGTGACGTATGGGGGGGTTCAGCCATTTTTCGAAAGAATGAGCACTTGCATATTTGGAACACTTGGATTGTCGGCGCACGAAGAATTGAGCGTAACTTTTGCACACGGTGTCCGTTTCGGGCCCATAAGTACTTTTTGGAAATGTAGCGACCGTTATGGATTGAACTCACCACTTTGTTGTGACGTACGAGGGATTTTGGCCATTTTTCGAAAGAAGGAGAACTTGCATATTTAGAACGCTTGGAGAGTGGGCGGACGAAGAATTGAGCGTAACTTTTGCACACGGTGTCCGTTTCGGGCCCATAAGTACTTTTTGGAAATGTAGCGACCGTTATGGATTGAACTCACCACTTTGTTGTGACGTACGAGGGATTTTGGCCATTTTTCGAAAGAAGGAGAACTTGCATATTTAGAACGCTTGGAGAGTGGGCGGACGAAGAATTGAGCGTAACTTTTGCACACGGTGTTCCTTTTGGGCCCATAAGTACTTTTTGGAAATGTAGCGACCGTTTTGGATTGAACTCTCGACTTCGTCATGACGTACGAGTGGTTTTGGCTATTTTTCGAAGGAATGAGCGCTTGTATATTGAGAACGCTTGGAGAGTCGGCGGACGAAGAATTGAGCGTAACTTTTGCACACGGTGTCCGTTTTGGGCCCATAAGAACTTTTTGGAAATGTAACGACCATTTTGGATTGAACTCACCACTTCGTCGTGACGTATGGTGGAGTTAAGCCATTTTTCAAAAGAATGAGCACTTCCACATTTCGAACGCTTGGATTGTCGACGTACGAAGAATTGAGAGTAACTTTTGCACACGGTGTCCGCTTTGGGCCCATAAGTGCTTTTCAAAAATGTAGCGTCCGTTTTGGATTGAACACACTACTTTGTCGTAACGTATGAGTGAGTTTGGCCATTTTTCGAAGGAATGAGCGCTTGTACATTTAGAACGCTTCGAGAGTTGGCGCACGAAGAATTGAGCTTAACTTTTGCACGCGGTGTCCGTTTTGGGCCCATAAGAACTTTTCGAAAATGTAGCGACCGTTTTGGATTGAACTCACCACTTCTTCGTGACGTACGAGGGATTTTGGCCATTTTTCTAAAGAATGAGCACTTGCATATTTAGAACGCCTGGAAAGTCGGCGGACGAAGAATTGAGCGTAACTTTTGCACACGGTGTCCATTTTGGGCCCATAAGAACTTTTTGGAAATGTAGCGACCGTTTTGGATTGAACTCACCACTTCGTCATGACGTATGGTAGAGTTAAGCCATTTCTCGAAAGAATGAGCACTTGCATATTTGGAACACTTGGATTGTCGGCGTACGAAGAATTGAGCGTAACTTTTGCACACGGTGTCCGTTTTGGGCCCATAAGTACTTTTTTGAAATGTAGCGACCGTGTTGGATTGAACTCACTACTTCGTCCTGACGTACGAGTGATTTTGGCCATTTTTCGAAGGAATGAGCGCTTGAATTGTTGGCGTACGAAGAATTGAGCGTAACTTTTGCACGCGGTGTCCGTTTTGGGCCCATAAGTACTTTTTGGAAATGTAGCGATCGTTTTAGATTGAACTCACCACTTCGTCTTGACATATGAGGGATTTTACCAATTTTTCAATAGAATGAGCACTTGCATATTTGGAACGCTTGGATTGTCGGCGTACGAAGAATTGAGCGTAACTTTTGCACACGGTGTCCGTTTTTGGCCCATAAGAACTTTTTGGAAATGTAGCGACCATTCTGGATTGAGCTCTTCTCTTCATCGTGATGTTTGAAGGATTCTACCCTTTTTTTGAAAGAATGAGCACTTGCATTTCTGGAATGCTTGGATAGTCGGGGTACGAAGAATTGAGCGTAACTTTTGCGCACGGTGTCCATTTTGGGCCCATAAGTACTTTTTGGAAATGTAGCGACCGTTTTTGATTGAACTCACAACTTCATCATGACGTTTGAGGGATTTCGGCCATTTTTCGAAAGAATGGGCACTTTTATATTTGGAACGCTTGGATAGTCGGCGTACGACGAAGAATTGAGCGTAACTTGTGCACACGGTGTCAGTTTTGGGCTCATAAGTACTCTTTGGAGATGTAGCGACCATTTTGGATTGAGCTCTTCTCCTCATCGTGACGGTTGAGGGACTTTAGCCATTTTTCGCAAGAATGAGCACTTGCATTTCTGGAAAGCTTGGATAGTCGGCGTACGAAGAATTGAGCGTAACTTTTGCGCACGGTGTCCGTTTTGGGCCCATAAGTACTTTTTGGAAATGTAGCAACCATTTTGGATTGAACTCACAACTTCGTTGTGACGTACAAGGGATTTTGGCCATTTTTCAAAAGAAGGAGCACTTGCATAATTAGAACGCTTGGAGAGTTGACGAACGAAGAATTGAGCGTAACTTTTGCACACGGTGTCCGTTTTGGGCCCATAAGAACTTTTTAGAAATGTAGCGACCATTTTGGATTGAACTCTCCGCTTCGTCGTGACATACGAGGGATTTTGGCCATTTTTTGATAGAATGAGCACCTGCATATTTAGAGCGCTTGGAGAGTCGGCGGACGAAGAATTGAGCGTAACTTTTGCACACGGTGTCCGTTTTGGGCCCATAAGAACTTTTTGGAAATGTAGCGACCGTTTTGGATTGAACTCACTACTTCATCATGACGTACGAGTGATTTTGGCCATGTTTTGAAGGAATGAGCGCTTGTATATTGAGAACGCTTGGAGAGTCGGCGAACGAAGAATTGAGCGAAACTTTTGCACACGGTGTCCGTTTTGGGCCCATAAGAACTTTTTGGAAATGTAGCGACCGTTTTGGATTGAACTCACTACTTCATCATGACGTACGAGTGATTTTGGCCATGTTTTGAAGGAATGAGCGCTTGTATATTGAGAACGCTTGGAGAGTCGGCGAACGAAGAATTGAGCGAAACTTTTGCACACGGTGTCCGTTTTGGGCCCATAAGAACTTTTTGGAAATGTAGCGACCGTTTTGGATTGAACTCACCACTTCGTCATGACGTACGAGGGATTTTAGCCATTTTTCAAAAGAATGAGCACTTGCATATTTGGAACGCTTGGATTGTCGGCATACGAGGAATTGAGCATAACTTTTGCACACGGTGTCCATTTTGGGTCCATAAGTACTTTTTGGAAATGTAGCATCCGTTTTGGATTGAACTCACTACATCATGAAGTATGAGTGATTTTAGCCATTTTTTGAAGGAATGAGCGCTTGTATATTGAGAACGCTTAGAGAGTCGGCGGACGAAGAATTGAGCGAAACTTTTGCACACGGTGTCCGTTTTTGTCCCATAAGAACTTTTTGGAAATGTAGCGATCGTTTTGGATTGAACTCACCACTTCGTCATGACGTACGAGGGATTTTAGCCAT
>NW_019267076.1:0-6260 GCF_002742605.1 Olea europaea var. sylvestris
TACATTTCCAAAAAGTTCTTATGGGCCCAAAACGGACACCGTGTGCAAAAGTTACGCTCAATTCTTCGTCCACAGACTCTCCAGGCGTTCTCAATAAACAAGCGCTCATTCCTTCAAAAAATGGCCAAAACCAGTCGTACGCCACGACGAAATTGTGAGTTCAATCCAAAATGGTCGCTACATTTCCAAAAAGTTCTTATGGGCCCAAAATGGACACTGTGTGCAAAAGTTACGCTCAATTCTTCGTACGCTGACAATCCTAGCGTTCCAAATATGCTAGTGCCCATTCTTTCAAAAAATGGCTGAACTCCCCCATACGTCATGACGAAGTGGCAAGTTCAATCCAAAACGGTCGCTACATTTCCAAAAAGTTCTTATGGGCCCAAAACGGACACCGTGTGCAAAAGTTATGCTCAATTCTTCGTCCGCCGACTCTCCAACCGTTCTAAATATGCAAGCGCTCATTCCTTTGAAAAATGGCCAAAATCCCTTGTACATCACGATAAAGTGGTGAGTTCAATCCAAAACGGTCGCTACATTTCCAAAAAGTTCTTATGGGCCCAAAACGGACACCGTGTGCAAAAGTTACGCTCAATTCTTTGTCCCCCGACTCTCCAAGCGTTCTAAATAAGCAAGTGCTCATTCTTTCGAAAAATTGCCAAAATCCCTCGTACGTCACGACGAAGTGGTTAGTTCAATCCAAAACGGCTGCTACATTTCCAAAAAGTTCTTATGGGCCCAAAACGGACACCATGTGCAAAAGTTACGCTCAATTCTTCGTACGCCGACAATCCAAGCGCTCCAAATATGCAAGTGCTCGTTCTTTCGAAAAATGGTTGAACTCCCCCATACGTCACGACAAAGTGGTGAGTTCAATCCAAAACGGTCATTACATTTCAAAAAAGTTCTTATGGGCCCAAAACGGACACCGTGTGCAAAAGCTACGCTCAATTCTTCGTCCGCCGACTCTCCAAGCATTCTAAATATGCAATTGCTAATTCTTTCGAAAAATTGCCAAAATCTCTCGTACGTCATGACGAAGGGGTGAGTTCAATCCAAAACGGTTGCTACACTTCCAAAAAGTTCTTATGGGCCCAAAACGGACACCGTGTGCAAAAGTTACGCTCAATTCTTCGTCCGCCGACTCTCCAAGCATTCTAAATATGCAAGTGCTCATTCGTTCGAAAAATGGCCAAAATCCCTTGTACGTCACGACGAAGTGGTGAGTTCAATCCAAAACGGTCGCTACATTTCCAAAAAGTTCTTATGGGCTCAAAACGGACACCGTGTGCAAAAGTTACGCTCAATTCTTCGTCCGCTGACTCTCCAAGCGTTCTCAATATACAAGCGCTCATTCCTTCAAAAAATAGCCAAAATCAGTCGTACGTGACGACGAAATTGTGAGTTCAATCCAAAATGGTGGCTACATTTCCAAAAAGTACCTATGGGCCCAAAACGAACACCGTGTGCAAAAGTTACGCTCAATTCTTCGTACGCTGACAATCCTAGCGTTCCAAATATGCTAGTGCCCATTCGTTCAAAAAATGGCTGAACTCCCCCATACGTCATGACGAAGTGGTGAGTTCAATCCAAAACGGTCGCTACATTTCCAAAAAGTTCTTATGGGCCCAAAACGGACACCGTGTGCAAAAGTTATGCTCAATTCTTCGTCCGCCGACTCTCCAAACGTTCTAAATATGCAAGTGCTCATTCTTTCGAAAAATGGCCAAAATCCCTTGTACGTCACGACGAAGTGGTGAGTTTAGTCCAAAACGGTCGCTACATTTACAAAAAGTTCTTACGGGCCCAAAACGGACATCTTGTGCAAAAGTTACGCTCAATTCTTCATCCATCGACTCTCCAAGCGTTCTCATTATACAAGCGCTCATTCCTTCGAAAAATGGCCAAAATCCCTTGTATGTCACGATGAAGTGGTGAGATCAATCCAAAACGGTTGCTAAATTTCCATAAAGTTCTTATGGGCCCAAAACGGACACTGTGTGCAAAGGTTACGCTCAATTCTTCGTCCGCCGACTCTCCAAGCGTTCTCAATATACAAGCGCTCATTCCTTCGAAAAATGGCCAAAATCAGTCGTACGTCACGATGAAGTGGTGAGTTCAATCCAAAATGGTCGCTACATTTCCAAAAAGTACTTATGGGCCCAAAACGGACACCGTGTGCAAAAGTTACGCACAATTCTTCGTACGTCGACAATCCAAGCGCTCCAAATATACAAGTGCTCGTTCTTTCGAAAAATGGTTGAACTCCCCCATACGTCACGACAAAGTGGCGAGTTCAATTCAAAACGATCGTTACTTTTCAAAAAAGTTCTTATGGGCCCAAAACGGACACCGTGTGCAAAAGTTACGCTCAATTCTTCGTCCGCCGACTCTCCAAGTGTTCTCAATATACAAGTGCTTATTCTTTTGAAAAATGGCCAAAATCCCTTGTACGTCACGGCGAAGTGGTGAGTTCAATCCAAAGCGGTCGCTACATTTCCAAAAAGTTCTTATGGGCCCAAAACGGACACCGTGTGCAAAAGTTACGCTCAATTCTTCGTCCGTAGACTCTACAGGCGTTCTCAATATACAGGCGCTCATTCCTTCAAAAAATGGCCAAAATCAGTCGTACGTCACGACGAAATTGTGAGTTCAATCCAAAATGGTCGCTACATTTCCAAAAAGTACTTATGGGCCCAAAATGGGCACCGTGTGCAAAAGTTACGCTCAATTCTTCGTACGCTGACAATCCTAGCGTTCCAAATATGCTAGTGCCCATTCTTTCAAAAAATGGCTGAACTCCCCCATACGTCATGACGAAGTGGCGAGTTCAATCCAAAACGGTTGCTACATTTCCAAAAAGTTCTTATGGGCCCAAAACGGACACCGTGTGCAAAAGTTATGCTCAATTCTTCGTCCGCCGACTCTCCAACCGTTCTAAATATGCAAGCGCTCATTCCTTTGAAAAATGGCCAAAATCCCTTGTACATCACGACGAAGTGGTGAGTTCAATCCAAAACGGTCGCTACATTTCCAAAAAGTTCTTATGGGCCCAAAACGGACACAGTGCGCAAAAGTTACGCTCAATTCTTCGTCCGCCGACTCTCCAAGCGTTCTCAATATACAAGCGCTCATTCCTTCAAAAAAAGGCCAAAATCACTCGTACGTCACAACGAAGTGGAGAGTTCAATCCAAAACGGTCGCTACATTTCCAAAAAGTACTTATGGGCCCAAAATGGACACTGTGTGCAAAAGCTACGCTCAATTCTTCGTACGCCGACAATCCAAGCGCTCCAAATATGCAAGTGCTCATTCTTTCGAAAAATGGTTGAACTCCCCCATACGTCACGACAAAGTGGTGCGTTCAATCCAAAATGGTCGTTATATTTCCAAAAAGTTCTTATGGGCCCAAAATGGACACCGTGTGCAAAAGCTACGCTCAATTCTTCGTCCGCCGACTCTCCAAGCATTCTAAATATACAAGTGCTAAGTCCTTCGAAAAATGGCCAAAATCACTCGTACGTCACGACGAAGTCGTGAGTTCAATCCAAAACGGTCGCTACATTTCCAAAAAGGTCTTATGGGCCCAAAACGGACGCCGTGTGCAAAAGTTACGCTCAATTCGTCGTCCGCCGACTCTCCAAGCATTCTAAATATACAAGTGCTAAGTCCTTCGAAAAATGGCCAAAATCCCTCGTACGTCACGGCGAAGTGGTGAGTTCAATCCAAAACGGTCGCTATATTTCCAAAAAGTTCTTATGGGCCCAAAGCGGACACCGTGTGCAAAAGTTACGCTCAATTCTTCGTCCGCCGACTCTCCAAGCATTCTAAATATGCAAGTGCTAATTCTTTTAAAAAATTGCCAATATCCCTCGTACGTCACGACAAAGTGGTGAGTTCAATCCAAAACGGTCGCTATATTTCCAAAAAGTTCTTATGGGCCCAAAACGGACACCGTGTGCAAAAGTTACGCTCAATTCTTCGTCCGCCGACTCTCCAAGCGTTCTCAATATACAAGCGCTCATTCCTTCGAAAAATGGCCAAAATCACTCGTACGTCACGACGAAGTGGGGAGGTCAATCCAAAACGGTCGCTACATTTCCAAAAAGTACTTATGGGCCCAAAACGGACACCGTGTGAAAAAGTTACGCCCAATTCTTCGTACGCCGACAATCCAAGCGTTCCAAACATGCAAGTGCTCATTCTTTCGAAAAATGGCTGAATACCCCCATACGTCACGACGAAGTGGTGAGTTCAATCCAAAACGGTCGCTACATTTCCAAAATGTTCTTATGGGCCCAAAACGGACACCGTGTGCAAAAGTTACGCTCAATTCTTCGTCCGCCGACTCTCCAAGCAATCTAAATATGCAAGTGCTAATTCTTTTAAAAAATTGCCAAAATCCCTCGTACATCACGACGAAGTGGTGAGTTCAATCCAAAACAGTCGCTACATTTCCAAAAAGTTCTTATGGGCCCAAAACGGACACCGTGTGCAAAAGTTACGCTCAATTCTTCGTCCGCCGACTCTCCAAGCGTTCTCAATATACAAGCGCTCATTCCTTCGAAAAATGGCCAAAATCACTCGTACGTCACGACGAAGTGGTGAGTTCAATCCAAAACGGTCGCTACATTTCCAAAAAGATCTTACGGGCCCAAAACGGACATCGTGTGCAAAAGTTACGTTCCAATTCTTCGTCCGCCGACTCTCCAACCGTTCTAAATATGCAAGCACTCATTCTTTCGAAAAATGGCCAAAATCCGTTGTACGTCACGACGAAGTGGTGAGTTCAATCCAAAATGGTCGCTACATTTCCAAAAGTTCTTATGGGCCCAAAATGGACACCGTGTGCAAAAGTTACGCTCAATTCTTCATCCGCCGACTCTCCAAGCGTTCTCAATATACAAGCACTCATTCCTTCAAAAAATAGCCAAAATCACTCGTACGTCATGATGAAGTCGTGAGTTCAATCCAAAACGATCGCTACATTTCCAAAATGTTCTTATGGGCCCAAAACGGACACCGTGTGCGAAAGTTACGGTCAATTCTTAGTCCGTCGACTCTCCAAGCATTCTAAATATGCAAGTGCTAATTCTTTTGAAAAATCGCCAAAATCCCTCGTACGTCACGACGAAGTAGTGAGTTCAATCCAAAACGGTCGCTTCATTTCCAAAAAGTTCTTATGGGCCCAAAACGGACACCGTGTGCAAAAGTTACGCTCAATTCTTCGTCCGCCGACTCTCCAAGCGTTCTCAATATACAAGCGCTCATTCCTTCGAAAAATGGCCAAAATCACTCGTACGTCACGATGAAGTGGTGTGTTCAATCCAGAACTGTCGCTACATTTCCAAAAAGTACTTATGGGCCCAAAACGGACACCGTGTGCAAAAGTTACGCTCAATTCTTCATCCGCCGACTCTCCAAGCGTTGTCAATATACAAGCGCTCATTCCTTCGAAAAATGGCCAAAATCACTCGTACGTCACGACAAAGTGGTGAGTTCAATCGAAAACAGTCGCTACATTTCCAAAAAGTAATTATGGGCCCAAACTGGACACCGTGTGCAAAAGTTAAGCTCAATTCTTCGTACGCCGACAATCCAAGCGCTCCAAATATGCAAGTGCTCGTTCTTTCGAAAAATGTTTGAACTCCCCCATATGTCACGACGAAGTGGTGAGTTCAATCCAAAACGGTCATTACATTTCCAAAAAGTTCTTATGACCCCAAAACGGACACCGTGTGCAAAAGTTACGCTCAATTCTTCGTCCGCCGACTCTCCAAGCGTTCTCAATATACAAGTACTTATTCTTTCGAAAAATGGCCAAAATCCCTTGTACGTCACAACGAAGTGGTGAGTTCAATCCAAAACGGTGGCTACATTTCCAAAAAGTTCTTATGGGCCCAAAATGGTCACCGTGTGCAAAAGTTACGCTCAATTCTTCGTCCGCTGACTCTCCAAGCGTTCTCAATATACAAGCGCTCATTCCTTCGTAAAATGGACAAAATCAGTCGTACGTCACGACGAAGTGGTGAGTTCAATCCAAAACGATCGCTACATTTCCAAAAAGTACTAATGGGCCCAAAACAGACACACTGAGCAAAAATTACGCTCAATTCTTCGTACGCTGAAAATCCTAGCGTTCCAAATATGCTAGTGCCCATTCTTCCAAAAAATTGCTGAACTCCCCCATACGTCATGACGAAGTGGTGAGTTCAATCCAAAACGGACGCTACATTTCCAAAAAGTTCTTATGGGCCCAA
>NW_019267077.1:0-6259 GCF_002742605.1 Olea europaea var. sylvestris
TTTGTGGTTCTCCAAGGAACATGGAATCAAAGAGATGCATACTTTGTGAAGTACACAAACCCCCTAGGTGAAGTCTAATAGCAAAAAGTAGCTAAAATGTAGAAGGCTCGCAAAGGAAACTTGACGTACCATCCTCCTTTATGGTGACAAAAATCGTTATTTAAACACCTATGGATAAATCTGAAAAGCTTGATCCCTAAACCAATAAACAATACATGAATACATAAAAAAATTAGTTATCAATCCAATACTAAACAACTTTCACCATTCATTTTCTAGAGTGACCCAAAACCTCCAAGAAAATCTATAAATACTCTCACATAAGAGAGTGATAGCAAATTCAAACATCTCTCTCTCAAAATTAGTGAGTTTATGAGGAGAAAATCCTGGCTAGGTAAGAGAAATTTGTTGATTGTAATTTCGACATCAACAAAAATAATCAAGAAATTCATTTGAGATGGAAAGTAATTAATATATCTTGTATATTTTTACTTGATTTTTCTTACAAAAATTATTCATTAAGCATAACTTATTCATGAAATCATGACAACTAATAATTTTCATTTGTCCCTTTAATAATGTTGGAAACTTTAAATAAAGTTTTCGCTTCTTTTTTTTTTTTTTCAACAGATTATTAATTTATTAAAATATATTTTTTATTTTTCAAGTTGTAGTTTGTAGAAAATAAAATTGATAAATTTTGTAAACATCAGAATAAAAAGGCCATCTTTTTGGGGAAAAAAAATAATAATTATAAGCTTCTAATAATTAATTTTTAAAAAAAAATAATTAAAGAAAGAGTATGTTTACATATATAATATGTAGGGTTGGATTTGTTATTTTAAGCTAATGGAATTATGATATACCTAGCTATTATAATGACAAATTTGTAAATACTTTATTTTTTGAGCAAAATTATTTTTGTGTTACCAATGAGTAAAATACAATATTGAAAGTGTAAATTTGCAAAAATAATATGCAAATTGTAAGTATATAATAAATGCAAAACGCGTTTTGGAAATTTCCCTTTACTAAAGTAATTAAGTAATATTTTCGTACAAAACCATTATGGAAATAATATGTATTGGATGATATTCACTTAAAAATTTATACCCTATTTAGTCGGGATTAAAATCAGCTTTATAGTATATAAGCGTGTTTGAAGAGGGTACACGGCTGAAATATGATTCTCAAATTTTGCCAAAGTTCTTTGTAAGTTGTAACGTGAAAAGAGAGCTAAATAAGGGACACAAGGGAAAAACAATACCGTAAGACTCCCACGACAACTGACAAACAACAGATAGTACCGTATTCGCATTTGGGTAAACCTCACATTGGGCAGAAAGCAGTGCAGTTAAGACATGAATAGTTGAGGAGGATAGGGATGGGGGGAGGCATGGGGATAGCTTCCATAGCCATTGAATTTATCATAGCCAATGGTTGTTGGTAAATATGCAAATTCAAGAGGATCTTTCTTCTTTGGAGCAGGAGGAGCAGCAGCAGGTGGACCCAATAGGTTGCTTGAGCATTCTCCAAACTGAAACCAGCACAGCTTTGCGTGTTTTCCTCCTTTCCCTAAGGCCTTCAAAAGTTTTTTCGGATTCACTAGCCCAGATACTTCTATTATTCCTTCTTTATCCATTTTGAAATTCCGTACTGAATTTATCAAAACAACATTATTAATTGTATTTAACATAGAAATAACAGTAATTTTATTTAGTTCATACCGTTGCTACTTCTCATTACTCGTAATACCGACTGTTGCCATCCTCGACTACTGGTGTCCACTTTAATTATACAAGTCTGTATCATTAATTAAAAGAGATACATGAAAACCAAATATTTATTTTAATACAAGGATATGAGTTCTGAAAAGTAAGTACCATGAATACTAAGGGTTCCTGCAGCGTGACTACAGGTTGCGGTTGAGGTCGAGGCAGCCGGGCTGATGCTGAAATTAACTTCCTAATAAGAGGTCTCACTTTATTGCAGATTTTTTCTGGTTTCAGTTCTTCGTACATCTTCTTCGCAAACTCCATGTAGATGATATATAACACGTCAATACGCGCGGTGTAGGTAGATGACTGGTGAGAAACCAAAATAATTTGTTGTGTCAAGTATAAATTGTAGAAAAGAGAATTTAGGTTGATGAATCATTACCAAGAGAAAAAGAAATGGGTGGGTTTTACATGTCGGAAGATGAATATTTAGGGCTTTTGTAGAAGGCGGCCAGCCCAGTACAGGATATATTCATATTTCATGATCTTACAGAATCTATGGTTTATTTACTTAGCAGATTATTTTAGGTAAGATACTGAAAATACACCACGTTGAATACTAATGAAAGGAAATATTTGACAGTGTCCTAGTCATGTTTACTTCTAAGAATGATAATAACGTAGCCCATATCGTGGCTATTATTTTCCGTACCATCTTTCACCCACAATTTGCGGTAATTTAATAATATAGACTGTTTGGCCTTAATAATAAAAAAAAAGAGAGAGAAGATAGAGAGAGAAAAGCAAAATACGATTAAGAATTTTAAAGTGACCAGAAAATTTATTATTTAGCCCCCGTTTGGCCCCCATTCCCCTTCTCATTCTTTTTCTCTCTCTTATTTTTAATCACACGCTCTTCCATAAAATAATATTACACACAAATAAAAAACTATTCATTCTTTTTCAACCACGTATTTTTCAAAAAAATACTATTCCAACCATTGTTTGTGTGTGTATATTTGTTTAAATTAGAGCTTTCTCTCCTCGAATAGGGAGAGCTTTTAGGGAAATTGAAAACATTAGTTCCAATCTATTGTAATAGTGGCAAATTGATCTTCAACAGATTAAAGTAGCCAAATTAGTTCTCAGTCAATCAGATACTTTTAATATTGAGTTATGCTTCACATATAGAAAAACTTTCACAGAATTCCGCTTAACCCATTATTATTGGTTCTTGTCAAAAATTGCAAAAAATAAAATAAATAAATAAATAAATAAAATAAAATAAATAAAGCATTGTAAAAGTGCTACTGTGCTACCAACATAGCACCTATAAGTTGCTTGTGAGAAAACCCCTGTACACTTGGAATAATTCTTTAATATTATGCAAGTACATAATTCAAAGGAGCTAGCTTATTTTTTAGTACTTTATTCATATAATTATTGTGTTTTATTTAATTGAGGACTAATTAATATATTATTAGAAGTTGAGGACCAAATGAGAAATTAAATAAACTTTAATTTTAGGATTTTAAAGCAGCAGCCCAACGTGAATTTGGTTTGGCTTTAATTTGATTAAAATCTATAATACAATTTGGAGAGATTTTCCAAAGCTTTTGGGTCTAAAGTCGGTATTTGAAAAAAATCAGCAAATTTTAGACCAACATCAGTTATTTAATATTTCCTAATGTGTTGATGACTAGAAATAGCGTGACCAATTTAGATAAACTTAGTTGACAATTGGGAAGAGGTGATTAGCTGAAATGTAACAAGAAGATAATTGCATTAGTTGGAGATCTGTAGGGCGTGTCTTTGAGTATATTGAGTTCAGAATTTTAGGGAGACCATTTGACCCTATTATAAGCTCTCAGCCAACAAATTGACCACCCAGAGTCACATAATGTATAGGACCGCTCCAAAAATGTATGCCAATTTCAATGGGTTGAGCTAACTCCACTAGACATGAACTCAGCTTGGGCTCGTACGAGCCTAGCTCATGGCTCAATCGAGATGAGCTGAGTCGAGCTTATGCTCCGCTCATATAACAAGGGCCAAGCTCCCCCTTGAGCTCACGGCTCGTGGGGTCAAGTCGATATTGGCCCACAAGCCCCTTATTTTTTTTAATATATTCTTTGTTCTTTTATTTTTAAAAAAAGTGAAAATCCTTCTCCTTTTTTCACATTTGACACCGCTATTTATTTTCAAGTAGGTGGATTTAAAATTATATACGAACAACTTGGTAAGTATACAATTTTTTAAAATCAAATTTCCAAGAACAAAGAACCCATCTCAAGTTTCCATGTATCCGCAATGAAACGTGATTACACTTCATTGATGATACCTAGAACTTGAGGACATAGATTATTTGTTCTCCAATGATTGAATCAAGAATTTTTCTTACAAGGCATAAGCTCACCAACTTCTTTCTCCATGCAATATCAAGATGTTTGGCAGTTATGATTTGAAAATTTGAAATTAGATTTAAAATATTTTTAATAATTTTTTTTTTAAAACTCTCATTTTATTTGGGATTGAGACCTGTTATTTTAGAGAATAGGCGAAATTAAAAGTACAAGAGCAACTTGTTAGGTGTACAATTTATTTATTTATTTTATTTTTTTAAAATCAAACATCCAAAAACAAAGAATTCATATTCTTAAATTCCAATCTGGGCATCATCAATAAAGCGTGCTGCCAAATATACTCGTTTTTGGATGCTTGACTTAAAAATAAATTGGATATTCTCATGTTCTTCCATGTATCATCAATGAAGTGTCTGTCGAACATAAACCAAACACACTCCATATATTTGGCAGCACACTTCATTGACATTACTTGAAATTTGAGGAAATTGCTTCTTCATTTTCGTTAAAATTGAATTGTATAAATTTGAAACGTAAAATATACAAAGTCGTAGAAGTAGAATGTGTGCGTGTGTTGAAAATTGAAATTCTTTTAATTTATTATTATCATTTTAAAACCCTACTTTTTTGTTTGAGTTTGGGACCAATTACTTAGCCCCGTTTGTCCCCCATTACCTGAAAATGAAAATGGGGGGAATAATATTTTTTAGAAAAATGAGTGGTTAAAAAAGAAGGAAAAATTTTCGATTTACGTGTAATATTATTTTATGGAAGATTGTGTGATTGAAATTAGGAAAGAGAAAAATGGAATGTAATGTAATTGAATTTAATGGGGATCAAACGGGGGCTTAATTTTGAAGGTGGAGCTAAACTTATACAAACACAACTTGTTACATGTACAAATTTTTTGAAATGAATAAATTGGATAATTTATAATGTAGAGAATAAAGATGAGATGTATAAATTGGATAACATATAGTGTATGTAGAAAATAAAATTGAAGGACTTTATATAATAAAATTGTAATAATGAATGTATGTGTATGTAATATAATTGTAGAGACTAGAAAAATTGTAGAATAAATAATAATAATGAAGGAATTATATTGTAGAAAGAGTAGAAGAGAGATTGTTGAATTTGTTGTGAGATAAAAATGATTAGGGGTAAGGTATTTGTAGAGGAAAAAAATAAATTAAAAAATTTCATAACCTGTTTAGGAACTATCTCATTTAAAGTTTGACTCCTTATTTTAAATAGTCACAAACTTTAAAAGTGATCAAATGACCACTTGTTTTAAAAAAGGACCATTTCATAGCTCGTGGCTCGGCACCTTGCCCACAAGCTCGTGGGCATTTAAAACGAGCCTGGCTCGTGGACTCGGCAACCAATCTAGCACACTCAACGTAGGCTCGAGCTTGTCTCAAAATGAGTCCAAACCGTTCATGGACCGAGCCTTTTGAGCTAAGTTGACGAGCTGACAAGCTACTCGACTCGATTGTCATCACTAGTGACACTGCCTGGAATTTGAGACTTCTGATTTTTCATTGAAGTTGGCTTAAATAAGCTATGATGATATCGAGGTGGTAGGTAATTATTACGAATTTGTGATTAGTTGAAATTCTGATGCTGCAATTATCATTGCCACTAGTCACTTCAAGAATGGTTGTGTGGTTGGTGATGATGTCATGCAAGAAACATGTATAACAAGGTGTAATGATTATATTTCCTGGATGACTATTGCATGAGGGCGAGCTAACCTAATAAAGTTGCCTTGAGGAGTCGACCTAGAGGTCTTCTATTATTGTAATAGGTTAGGGTTGATTTGTGAGTTTAGACTCCCCAACAAATGTCCCCAATGTTCAAATGCTTATAGTCAGTAAATTTTAGGTCTTCAACCTTATTATGGAACAAGAACAGCCTCTATTTATTTTTATTTTTATTATTTGGGAGTCAAACGATATAAATTGTAATTAAATGTAGATATATTGGATATGGCCTCCTTTCACAATAGCTTATGGGAAAAGTTTCTCATCTAATGATCTTACCCTTTTATTCCCATTAATATATCAAGGCCCAAAATCTAAAAGTTTCACCATTCCTCTTTTAAATCTTTCTTTCCTTTCATTTCTCTCACCTTTGGTTTAAGATTTACTCTCAAGTATTCTTCTTCCCTCATAC
>NW_019267078.1:0-6258 GCF_002742605.1 Olea europaea var. sylvestris
GTTTTCGATTTCATGATAACTACGGGTTTGTTCGTTTATGGCGAATTGCTAGTCTAATTTGATTGGAATTGAGCCACTGAAAAGTTGTTTATGATTTCATGGTAACTTCGGGTTCGAGCATTTTTGGCGAATTACTAGTCTAACTCAATTGGAATGGAGGCAATGAAATGTGGTTTTCGATTGCATGATAACTTCGGATTTGATCGTTTTCGAAAAATTGCTAGTCGAGTTCGATTGGAATAGAGCTAATGAAAAGTGGTTTTTGATTTCATGTTAACTTCGGGTTTGTTCATTTTTGGCGAAATGTCAGTCTAATTCGATTGGAATCGAGCAAATGGAAAGTGGTTTTTGATTTCATGATAACTTCAGGTTTGTTTGTTTTTTACGAAATGCTAGTCTAATTCGATTGGAATCGAGGCAATGAAAAGTGGTTTTTGATTTCATGATAACTTCGGGTTTATTCATTTTTTACGAATTGCTTTTCTAATTCGATCGGAATCGAGCCACTCAAAAGTTGTTTTCGATTTCATGATAACTTCGGGCTGGTTCATTTTCGAAAAATTGCAAGTCTAATTCGATGGGAAGCGAGCGTATGAAAAGTGGTTTTCGATTTCATGATAACTTTGGGTTTGTTCGTCTTTGCCGAATTGCAAGTCTAATTCGATTGGAATCAAGCCATTGAAAACTGGTTTTCGATTTCATGATAACTTCGGGTTTGTTCGATTTCTGCGAATTGCTAGTCTAATTCGATTGGAATGGAGCTAATGAAAGGTGGTTTTTGATTTCATGTTAACTTCGGGTTTGTTCATTTTTGGCGAATTGCTAGTCTAATTCAGTTGGAATGGAACCAATGAAAAGTGGTTTTTGATTTAATGATAACTTCGGGTTTGATCGTTTTCTGCTAATCGCTAGTCTAATTCGATTTTAATCGAGCCAATGAAAAGTGGTTTTTGATTTCATGATAACTTCGGGTTCGTCCATTTTTGGCGAGTTGTTGGTCTAATTCGATTGGAATGGAGCCAATGAAAAGTGGTGTTCGATTTCATGATAAGTTCGGGTTTGTTCGTGTTTGGCGAATTGCTAGTCTAATTCGATTGGAATTGAGCCAATGAAAAGTTGTTTATGATTTAATGATAACTCCAGGTTCGATCATTTTCAGGGAATTACTAGTCTAATTCGATTGGAATGGAGCCAATGAAAAGTGGTTTTCGATTTCGTGATAACTACGGGTTTGTTCATTTTTGGCGAATTGCTTGTCTAATTCGATTGGAATTGAGCCAATGAAAGGTTGTTTATGATTTCACAATAACTTCAGGTTTGTTCATTTTTGGCGAATTGCTAGTCTAATTTAGTTGGAATGGAGCCAATGAAATGTCATTTTCGATTTCATGATAACTTCGGGTTTGATTGTTTTCGAAAAATTGCTAGTCTAATTCGATTGGAATCGAGCCAATGAAAAGTGGTTTTTGATTCCTTGATAACTTCGGGTTTGTTCATTTTTGGCGAGTTGTTAGTCTAATTCTATTGGAATCGAGCTAATGGAAAGTAGTTTTTGATTTAATGATAACTTCGGGTTTGTTTGTTTTTTACTAAATGCTTGTCCAATTCGATTGGAATTGAGCCAATGAAAAGTTGTTTTTAATTTCATGATAACTTCGGGTTTGTTCATTTTTTGCTAATTGCTAGTCTAATTCGATCGGAATCGATCCAATGAAAAGTGGTTTTCGATTTCATGATAACTTCGGGTTTGTTCGTCTTCGGCGAATTGCAAGTCTAAATCGATTGGAATCGAACCTATGAAATGTGGCTTTTGATTTCATGATAACTTCGGGTTTGTTCATTTTTGGCGAATTTCTATTCTAATTCGATTGGAATGGAGCCAATGAAAAGTGGTTTTTGATTTCATGATAACATCGGGTTTGATTGTTTTCAGCTAATCGCTAGTCTAATTCGATTGGAATCGAGCCAATGAAAAGTGGTTTTTGATTTCATGATAACTTCGAGTTTGTTCGTTTTTGGCGAAATGCCAGTCTTATTCGATTGGAATCGAGCTAATGGAAAGTGGTTTTCGATTTCATGATAAGTTCAGGTTTGTTTGTTTTTTACTAAATGCTAGTCTAATTCGATTAGAGTCGAGGCAATGAAAAGTTGTTTTTGATTTCATGATAACTTCGGGTTTGTTCATTTTTTGCAAATTGCTAGTCTAATTCGATCAGAATCGAGCCAATGAAAAGTAGTTTTCGATTTCATGATAACTTTGGGTTTGTTCGTCTTCGGCAAATTGCATGTCTAATTCGATTGGAACCGAGCCTATGAAATGTGGTTTTCGATTTCATGATAACTTCGGTTTTGTTCATTTTTGGCGAATTTCTATTCTAATTCGATTGGAATGGAGCCAATGAAAAGTGGTTTTTGATTTCATGATAACATCGGGTTTGATTGTTTTCAGCTAATCGCTAGTCTAATTCGATTTTAATCGAGCCAATGAAAAGTGGTTTTTGATTTCATGATAACTTTGGGGTTGTTCGTTTTTAGCGAGTTGTTAGTCTAATTCGATTGGAATGGAGCCAATGAAAAGTGGTTTTCGATTTTATGTGAACTACAGGTGTGTTCGTCTTTGGCAAATTGCTAGTCTAATTCAATTGGAATCGAGGCAATGAAAAGTTGTTCATTATTTCATGATAACTTCGGGTACGATCATTTTTGGCGGATTACTAGTCTAATTCGATAGGAATCGAGCCAATGAAAAGTGGTTTTCGATTTCATGATAACTTCTGGTTTGTTCGTCTTCGGCAATTTGCAAGTCTAATTCGATTGGAACCGACCCTATGAAATGTGATTTTTGATTTCATGATAACTTCGATTTTGTTCATTTTTGGGGAAATACCAGTCTAATTCGATTGGAATGAAGCCAACGCAACGTAGTTTTTGATTTCATGATAACATCGGGTTTGATTGTTTTCTGCTAAATGATAGTCTAATTCGATTAGAATCGAGGCAATGAAAAGTGGTTTTTGATTTCATGATAATTTTGGGTTTGTTCATTTTTGGCAAGTTGTTAGTCTAATTCGATCGGAATCGAGCCAATGAAAGTGGTTTTCGATTTCATGATAACTACCAGTGTGATTATTTTCGAAAAATTGCTAGTCTAATTCGATTGGAATCGAGCCATTGAAAAGTGGTTTTTCATTTCATGATAACTTCGGGTTTGTTCATTTTCGGTGAAATGCCAGTCTAATTCGATTGGAATCGAGCCAATGAAAAATGGTTTTCAATTTCAGGATAATTTCGGGTTTGTTTGTTTTTTATGAAATGCTAGTCCAATTCGATGAGAATTGAGGCACTGAAAAGTGGTTTTTGATTTCATGAAAACTTCGGGTTTGTTCATTTTTGGGGAAATACCAGTCTAATTCGATTGGAATCGAGCCAATGAAAAGTGGCTTTCGATTTCATGATAACTTCGAGTTTTTTCATTTTCGGTAAATTGCAAGTCTAATTCAAACGCAACGTAGTTTTTCATTTCATGATAACTTCGGGTTTGTTTGTTTTTTGCGAAATGATAGTCTAATTCGATTAGAATCAAGGCAATGAAAAGTGGTTTTTGATTTCATGATAACTTCGGGTATGTTCATTTTTGGCGAATTGCTAGTCTAATTCGATTGGAATCGAGCCAATGAAAAGTGGTTTTCGATTTCATGATAGCATCAGGTTTGATTGTTTTCGAAAAATTGCTAGTCTAATTCGATTGGAATGGAGCCAATGAAAAGTGGTTTTCGATTTCATGATAACTTCGAGTTTGTTCATCTTCGACGAATTGCAAGTCCAATTCGATTGGAATCGAGCCAATAAAAAGTGGTTTTCGATTTCATGATAACTTCGGGTTTGTTCATCTTTTGCGAATCGCAAGTCTAATTCGATTGGAATCGAGCCAATGAAAAGTAGTTATCGATTTCATGATAACTTCGGGTTTGTTCGTTTTTTGCGTGTTGTTAGTCTAATTCGATTGGAATGGAGCCAATGAAAAGTGGTTTTCTATTTCATGATAAATACGGGTCTGTTCAATTTTGGCAATTTGCTAGTCTAATTCGATTGGAATGGAGCCAATGAAAAGTGGTTTTTGATTTCATGATAACTTTGAGTTTGATCGTTTTCAGCTAATTGCTAGTCTAACTCGATTGGAATCGAGCTAATGAAAAGTGGTTTTCGATTTCACGATAACTTCGGGTTTGTTCATTTTTGGCGAGTTACTAGGCTAATTTAATTGGAATGGAGCCAATGAAAAGTGGTTTTTGATTTCATGATAACTACGGGTTTGATTGTTTTCAGCTAATCGCTCATCTAATTCGACTGGAATCGAGCCAATGAAAAGTGGTTTTCAATTTCATGATAACTTCAGGTATGTTCATTTTTGGCGAATTGCTAGTCCAATTCGATTGGAATGGAGCCGATGAAAATTGGTTTTCGATTTCATGATAACTTCGGGTTTGTTCGCGTTTGGTGAACTGCCAGTCTAATTCGATTGGAATTGAGCCAATGAAAAGTGGTTCATGATTTCATGATAACTTCGGATTTGTTCGTTTTTTGCGTGTTGTTAGTCTAATTCGATTGGAATGGAGCCAAGCAAAAGTGGTTTTCGATTTCATGAAAACTTCGGGTTTAATCGTTTTCGAAAAATTACTAGTCTAATTCGATTGGAATGGAGCCAATGAAAAGTGGTTTTCGATTTCATGATAACTTCGGGTTTGTTCGTTTTCGGCAAAATGCCAGTCTAATTCGATTGGAATTGAGGAAATGGAAAGTAGTTTTTGATTTCTTGATAACTTCGGGTTTTTTTATTTTTTGCGAAATGCTAGTCTAATTCTATTAGAAACGAGGCAATGAAAAGTGGTTTTTGATTTCATTATAACATCGGATTTGTTCATTTTTTGCGAATCGCTGGTCTAATTCGATAGGAATCGAGCCAATGAAAAGTGGTTTTTGATTTCATGATAACTACGGGTTTGTTCATTTTTGGCGAGCTATTAGTCTAATTTGATTGGAATGGAGCCAATGAAAATTGGTTATCAATTTCATGATAACTACGGGTTTGTTCGTGTTTGGCGAATTGCTAGTCTAATTCAATTGAATGGGGCCAATGAAAAGTTGTTCATGATTCCATGATAACATCGGGTTTGATCATTTTCGGCGAATTACTAGTCTAGTTCGATTGGAATCGAGCCAATGAAAAGGGGTTTTTGATTTCATGAAAACTTCGGGTTTGTTCATTTTTGGCGAGTTGTTAGTCTAATTCGATTGAAATCAAGCCAATGAAAAGTGGTTTTCGATTTCATGATAACTTTGGGTTTGTTCGTGTTAGGCGAATTGCTAGTCCAATTAGATTGGAATCGAGCCAATGAAAAGTGGTTTTTGATTTCATGACAACTTCGGATTTGTTCGTTTTTGGCGAAATGCTAGTCTAATTCGAATGGAATCGAGCCAATAGAAAGTAGTTTTTGATTTCATGACAACTTCGGGTTTGTTCATTTTTTGCGAATTGCTAGTCTAATTCGATTGGAATCGAGCCGATTAATTGTGGTTTTTGATTTCATGAAAACTTCTGGTTTGTTTGTTTTTGGCGAATTGCTAGTCTAATTCTATTGGAATCGAGCCGATGAAAAGTATTTTTCGATTTCAAGATAACTTCGGGTTTGTTCGTTTTGGCAAATTGGTAGTCTAATTCGATTGGAATCGAGCCAATGAAAGGTGGTTTTCGATTTCATGATAACTTTGGGTTTGTTCGTTTTCGGCGAATTGCTAGTCTAATTCGATTGGAATCGAGCCAATGAAAAGTGGTTTTTGATTTCATGATAACTTCGGGATTGTTAATTTTTTGCGAATTGCTAGTCTAATTCGATTGGAATGGAGCCAATGAAAAGTGGTTTTTGATTTCATGATAACTTCGGGTTTGGTCATTTTCGGCTAATTGCGAATCAAATTCGATTGGAATTGAGCCAATGAAAATTGGTTTTTGTTTTCAAGATAACTTCGGGTTTGTTCGTTTTCGGCGAGTTGCAAGTCTAATTCGATAGGAATCGAGCCAATGAAAAGTGGTTTTCGATTTCATGATATCTTTGGGTTTGTTCATTTTTAGCGAATTGCTAGTCTAGGTCGATTGGAATCGAGCCAATGAAAAGTAGTTTTTTATTTCATGATAACTTTGGGTTTGATCGTTTTCTGCTAATCGCTAGTCTAATTCGATTGGAATGGAGCCAATGAAAA
>NW_019267079.1:0-6258 GCF_002742605.1 Olea europaea var. sylvestris
AATGACGAAATTGCCCCAGCGCAGCTTTTGTTTTCCGATCATCAAGTCAAATTTTAGCCCATTCCGACACAGTCGCGAAAAATGATTAAATTGCCCCCGGCGCGATTTTTGATTCCGATCAACCCGTCAAATTTTGGCCCATTCCGACACAGTCGCGAAAAATGATTAAATTGCCACCGGCGCGGTTTTTATTTTCGATCAACCTGCCAAATTTAGGCCCACTCCGGCACAGTCGAGAAAAATGACGAAATTGCCCCCGCGCGCGGTTTTTGTTTCCGATCATCCAGTCAAATTTTAGCCCATTCCGACGCCGTCGCGAAAAATTACGAAATTGCCCCCGGCGCGATTTTTGTTTCCGATCAACCAGTCAAAATTTTGCCCATTCCGACACAGTCGCGAAAAATGATTAAATTGCCCCCGGCGCGATTTTTGTTTCCGATCAACCAGTCAAAATTTTGCCCATTCCGACACAGTCGCGAAAAATGATTAAATTGCCCCCGGCGCGATTTTTGTTTCCGATCAACCAGTCAAAATTTTGCCCATTCCGACACAGTCGCGAAAAATGATTAAATTGCCCCCGGCGCGATTTTTGTTTCCGATCAACCAGTCAAAATTTTGCCCATTCCGACACAGTCGCGAAAAATGATTAAATTGCCCCCGGCGCGATTTTTGTTTCCGATCAACCAGTCAAAATTTTGCCCATTCCGACACAGTCGCGAAAAATGATTAAATTGCCCCCGGCGCGATTTTTGTTTCCGATCATCCAGTCAAATTTTAGCCCATTCCGACACCGTCGCGAAAAATTACGAAATTGCCCCCGGCGCGATTTTTGCTTCCGATCAACCAGTCAAATTTTTGCCCATTCCGACACAGTCGCGAAAAATGATTAACTTGCCACCGGCGCGATTTTTATTTCCGATCAACCTTCCAAATTTAAGCCCCCTCCGACAAAGTCGAGTAAAATGACGAAATTGCCCCCGGCGAGATTTTTGTTTCCGATCATCTAGTCAAATTTTAGACCATTCCGACACCTTCGTGAAAAATTACGAAATTGCCCCCGGAACGATTTTTGTTTTCGATCAACCAGTCAAATTTTAGCCAATTCCGACACAGTTGCGAAAAATGACGAAATTGCCCTCGGCGCAATTTTTGTTCCCGATCAACCTGTCAAATTTTAGCCCATTCCGGCACAATCGCGAAAAGTGACGAAATTGCCCCCGGCACGATTTTTGTTTCCGATCAACCTATCAAATTTTATCCCATTCCGACACAGTCGCTAAAAATGACGAAATTGCCCCTGGCGCGGTTTTTGTTTCCGATCAACCAGTCAAATTTTAGCCCATTCCGACACAGTCGAAAAATATGATTAAATTGCCCCCGGCGCGATTTTTGTTTTCGATCAACCAGTCAAATTTTTGCCCATTCCGACACAGTCGCGAAAAATTATTAAATTGCCACCGGCGCGATTTTTATTTTCGATCAACCTGCCAAATTTAAGCCCACTCCGGCAGAGTCGAGAAAAATGACGAAATTGCCCCCGGCGCGATTTTTGTTTCCGATCATCCAGTCAAATTTTAGCCCATTCTGACACCGTCCCGAAAAATTACGAAATTGCCCCCGGCGCGATTTTTGTTTCCGATCAACCTGTCAAATTTTTTCCCATTCCGACAGAGTCGCGAAAAATGATTAAATTGCCCCCGACGCGATTTTTATTTCCGATCAACCTGCCAAACTTAAGCCCCCTCCGACAAAGTCGAGAAAAATGACGAAATTTCCCTCGGCGCGATTTTTGTTTCCGATCATCCAGTCAAAATTTAAACCATTCCGACACCGTCGCGAAAAATGATGAAATTGCCCTCGGCGCAATTTTTGTTTCCGATCAACCTGTCAAATTTTAGCCCATTCCGGCACAATCGCGAAGAGTGACAAAATTGCCCCCGACGCGATTTTTGTTTCCGATCAACCTATCAAATTTTATCCCATTCTGACACAGTCGCTAAAAATGATGAAATTGCCCCTGGCGCGGTTTTTGTTTACGATCAACAAGTCAAATTCTAGCCCATTCCGACACAGTAAAAAAATGACGAAATTGCCCCGACACGATTTTTATTTCCGATCAACCTGCCAAATTTCAGCCCATTCCGACACAGTCGAGAAAACTGACGAAATTGCCCACGGCACGGTTTTTGTTTCCGATCAACCAGTCAAATTTTAGCCCATTCCGACACAGTCGCGAAAAATGATGAAATTGCCCCCGACGCAATTTTTGTATCCGATCAACCAGTCAAATTTTAGCCTATTTCGACATCGTCGCGAAAAATGACAAAATTGCCCCCGGCGCGATTTTTGTTTCCGATCAACCTACCAAATTTTAGTCAATTCCGACACAGCTGCGAAAAATGACGAAATTGCCCCCGGCGCGGTTTTTGTTTCCGATCAACCAGTCAAATTTTAACCCATTAAGACACAATCGCGAAAAATGATTAAATTGCCCCCGACGCGATTTTTATTTCTGATCAACCTGCCAAATTTAAGCCCACTCCGACACAGTCGAGAAAAATGACGAAATTGCCCCCGGCGCGGTTTTTGTTTCCGATCATCTAGTCAAATTTTAGCCCATTCTGACACCGTCGCGAAAAATGACGAAATTGCCCCCGACGCGATTTTTGTTTCCGATCAACCAATCAAATTTTAGCCTATTTCGACATCGTCGCAAAAAATGACAAAATTGCCCCCGGCGCGATTTTTGTTTCCGATCAACATTTCAAATTTTAGTCAATTCCGACACAGTTGCGAAAAATGACGAAATTACCCCTGACTCGATTTTTGTTCCCGATCAACCTGTCAAATTTTAACCCAATCCGACACAGTCGCGAAAAATGATTAAATTGCCCCCAGCGCGATTTTTATTTCTGATCAACCTGCCAAATTTTTGCCCACTCCGACACAATCGAGAAAAATGACGAAATTGCCCCCGGCACGATTTTTGTTTCCGATCATCCAGTCAAATTTTAGCCCATTCTGACACAAGCGCGAAAAATGATTAAATTGCCCCCGGCGCGATTCTTGTTTCCGATCAACCTGTCAAATTTTAGCCAATTCCGACACAGTCGCTAAAAATAAAGAAATTACCCACGGCGCGGTTTCTGTTCCCGATCAACCTGTCAAATTTGAGCCCATTCCGACACAGTCACGAAAAACGACGAAATTGCCTCCGGCGCGATTTTTGTTCCCGACCAACCTGTCAAATTTTAGCCCATTCCGACACAATCGCGAAAAAAGATGAAATTGCCCCCGGTGCGATTTTTATTTCCGATCAACCTATCAAATTTTATCCAATTCCAACATAGTTGCGAAAAATGACGAAATTACCCCCGGCGCGATTTTTGTTCCTGATCAACCTGTCAAATTTGAGCCCATTCCGACACGGTCGCGAAAAATGACGAAATTGCTCCCGGCTCGATTTTTGTTTCCGATCAACCAGTCAAATTTTTGCCCATTCCGACACAGTCGCGAAAAATGATTAAATTGCCACCGGCGCGATTTTTATTTTCAATCAACCTGCCAAATTTAAGCCCACTCCGGCACAGTCGAGAAAAATGACGAAATTGCCCCCGGCGCAATTTTTGTTTCCGATCATCCAGTCAAATTTTAGCCCATTCCGACACCGTCGCGAAAAATTACGAAATTGCCCCCGGCGCGATTTTTGTTTCCGACCAACCAGTCAAATTTTTTCCCATTCCGACACAGTCGCAAAAAATTATGAAATTGCCCCCCAGCACGATTTTTGTTTTCGATCAACCAATCAAATTTCAGCCAATTCCGACACAGTTGCCAAAAATGACGAAATTGCCCCCGGCGCAATTTTTGTTCTCGATCAACCTGTCAAATTTTAGCCCATTCCGGCACAATCGCGAAAAGTGACGAAATTGCCCTCGGCGAGATTTTTGTTTCCGAATAACCTATCAAATTTTAGCCTATTCCGACACAGTCGCTAAAAATGACGAAATTGCCCCTGGCGCGATTTTTATTTCCGATCAACCTTCAAAATTTCAACCCATTCCGACACAGTCGAGAAAACTGACGAAATTGCCCACGGCGCGATTTTTCTTTCCGATCAACCAGTCAAATTGTTTTCCATTCAGACACAGTCGCAAAAAATGATTAAATTGCCCCCGACGCGATTTTTATTTCCGATCAACCTGCCAAATTTAAGCCCCCTCCGACAAAATCGAGAAAAATGACGAAATTGCCCCCGGCGCGATTTTTGTTTCCGATCATCTAGTCAAATTTTAGACCATTCCGACACCGTCGAGAAAAATTACGAAATTGCCCCCGGCACGATTTTTGTTTTCGATCAACCAGTAAAATTTTTGCCAATTCCGACACAGTTGTGAAAAATGACGAAATTGCCCTCGGCGCTATTTTTGTTTCCGATCATCTAGTCAAATTTTAGCCCATTCCGACAGTGTCGCGAAAAATGATGAAATTGCCCCCGACGCGATTTTTATTTCCGATCAACCTGCCAAATTTAAGCCCCCTCCGACAAAGTCGAGAAAAATGACGAAATTGCCCTCGGCGCTATTTTTGTTTCCGATCATCTAGTCAAATTTTAGCCCATTCCGACAGTGTCGCGAAAAATGATGAAATTGCCCCCGACGCGATTTTTATTTCCGATCAACCTGCCAAATTTAAGCCCCCTCCGACAAAGTCGAGAAAAATGACGAAATTGCCCTCGGCGCTATTTTTGTTTCCGATCATCTAGTCAAATTTTAGCCCATTCCGACAGTGTCGCGAAAAATGATGAAATTGCCCCCGACGCGATTTTTGTATCCGATCAACCAGTCAAATTTTAGCCTATTTCGACATCGTCGCGAAAAATGACAAAATTACCCACGGTGCGATTTTTGTTTTCGATCAACCTATCATATTTTAGTCAATTCCGACACAGTTGCGAAAAATGACGAAATTACCCCCGGCGCGATTTTTGTTTCCGATCAACCAGTTAAATTTTAACCCATTCCGACACAGTCGCGAAAAATGATTAAATTGCCCCCGACGCGATTTTTATTTCTGATCAACCTGCCAAATTTAAGCCCACTCCGACACAGTCGAGAAAAATGACGAAATTGCCCCAGCGCAGCTTTTGTTTCCGATCATCAAGTCAAATTTTAGCCCATTCTGACACAGTCGCGAAAAATTTTTAAATTGCCCCCGGCGCAATTTTTTATTCCGATCAACCAGTCAAATTTTTGCCCATTCCGACACAGTCGCGAAAAATGATTAAATTGCCACTGGCGCGATTTTTATTTTCGATCAACCTGCCAAATTTAAGCCCACTCCGGCACAGTCGATAAAAATGACGAAATTGCCCCCGCGCGCGGTTTTTGTTTCCGATCATCCAGTCAAATTTTAGCCCATTCCGACGCCGTCGCGAAAAATTACGAAATTGCCCCCGGCGCGATTTTTGTTTCCGATCAACCAGTCAAATTATTTCCCATTCCGACACAGTCGCGAAAAATTATGAAATTGCCCCCGGCACGATTTTTGTTTTCGATCAACCAGTCAAATTTCAGCCAATTCTGACACAGTTGCGAAAAATGACGAAATTGCCCCCGGCGCAATTTTTGTTCCCGATCAACCTGTCAAATTTTAGCCCATTCCGGCACAATCGCGAAAAGTGACGAAATTGCCCCCGGCGCGATTTGTTTTCCGATCAATCTATCAAATTTTAGCCCATTCCGACACAGTCGCAAAAAATGACGAAATTGCCCATGGCGCGATTTTTGTTTCCGATCAACCAGTCAAATTTTAGCCCATTCCGACACAGTCGTGAAAAAATGACGAAATTGCCCCGGCGCGATTTTTATTTCCGATCAACCTGCAAAATTTCAGCCCGTTCCGACACAGTCGAGAAAACTGACGAAATTGCCCGCGGCGATTTTTCCCTCCGATCAACCAGTCAAATTTTTTTCCATTCCGACACAGTCGCGAAAAATGATTAAATTGCCCCCGACGCAATTTTTATTTCCGATCAACCTGCCAAATTTAAGCCCCCTCCGACAAAGTCGAGAAAAATGACGAAATTGCCCCCGGCGCGATTTTTCTTTCCGATCATCCAGTCAAATTTTAGACCATTCCGACACCGTCGCGAAAAATTACGAAATTGCCCCAAGCACGATTTTTGTTTTCGATCAACCAGTCAAATTTTAGCCAATTCCGACACAGTTGCGAAAAATGACGAAATTGCCCTCGGCG
>NW_019267080.1:0-6257 GCF_002742605.1 Olea europaea var. sylvestris
CTTTTCATTGGCTCGATTCCAATCGAATTGGACTAGCAATTTGCCGAAAATGATCAAACCCAAAGTTATCATGAAATCGAAAAACCACTTTTCATTGGCTCGATTCCAACTGAATTAGACTAGCAATTCCCCGAAAACGTTCAAACACGAAGTTATCATGAAATCAAAAACCTCTTTTCATTGACTCGATTCCAATCGAATTAGACTAGCAATTCGCCAAAAATGAAGAAACCCAAAGTTATCATGAAATCGAAAACTGCTTTTCATTGGCTCGATTCCAATTGAATTAGACTAGCAATTCATCGAAAATGATCAAAATCGAAGTTATCATGAAATCAAAAACCACTTTTCATTAGCTTGATTTCAATCGAATTAGACTAGCAATTCGCCGAAAATGAACAAACACAATGTTATCATGAAATCAAAAACCACTTTTCATTACCTCGATTCCAATCGAATTAGGCAAGCATTTCTACGAAAACGAACAAACCCGAAGTTATCATGAAATAAAAAAATACTTTTCATTGGGACGATTCCAATCGAATTGGACTAGCAATTTGCCGAAAATGATCAAACCCCGAAGTTATCATGAAATCGAAAACCACCTTTCATTGGTTCGATTCTAATCGAATTTGACAAGTAAATTTTCGAAAACGATCAAACCCAAAGTTGTCATGAAATCGAAAGCCACTTTTCATTGGCTCAATTCTAATCGAATAAGACAAGCAATTCGCCGCAAACGAACAAACCCGAAATTATCATGAAATTAAAAACCACCTTTCATTGGCTCGATTCCAATCGAATTGGACTAGCAGTTCATCGAAAATGATCAAACCCGAAGTTATCATGAAATCAAAAACCTCTTTTCATTGGCTCGATTCCAATCGAAGTAGACTAGCAATTCGCCAAACACGAAGAAACCTGAAGTTATCATGAAATCAAAACCACTTTTCACTGGGTCGATTCCAATCGAATTAGACAAGCATTTCTCCAGAAAGGAGCAAACCCGAAGTTATCATGAAATCAAAAACCACTTTTCATTGGTCCGATTCCAATCGAATTGGACTAGCATTTCTCCAAAAATGAACAAACCCAAAGTATCATGAAATCAAGAGCCACTTTTCGTTGGCTCGATTCCAATCTAATTAGAGTAGTGATTCACTAAAAACGAACAAACCCGAAGTTAACATGAAATCAAAAACCACTTTTTATTGGCTCGATTCCAATCGAATTAGACTAGCAGTTTGCCGAAAACGATCAAACCCGAAGCTGTCTTGATATCAAAAACCACTTTCCATTGGCTCGATTCCAATAGAATTAGACTTGCAATTTGCTAAAGACGAACAAACCCGATGTTAGCATGAAATCAAAAGCCAGTTTTCGTTAGCTCGATTCTAATCGAATAAGACTAGCAACTCGCCTAAAACAAAAAAAAAACTCGAAGTTATCATGAAATCATAAACACTTTTCATTGGCTCGATTCCAATCGAATTAGACTAGCAATTCACCGAAAACGATCCAACCCAAAGTTTTCAAGAAATCAAAAACCACTTTTCATTGGCTAGATTCCAATCGAATTAGACTAGCAATTCGCCAAAAAGAACAAACTCGAAGTTATCATGAAATCAAAAACCACTTTTCGTTCGCTCGATTCCAATCGAATTAGACTAGCAATTCTCCAAAAACGAACAAACCTGAAGTTATCATGAAATCAAAACCCACTTTTCATTGGTTCTATTCCAATCGAATTAGACTAGTAATTCACCGAAAACGATCAAACCCGATATTTTCATGAAATCAAAAACCACTTTTCATTTGCTCTATTCCAATCGAATTAGACTAGCAATTCGCCGAAAATGGTCAAACCCGAAGTTATCATGAAATCAAAAACCACTTTTCATTGGCTCGATTCCAATCGAATTAGACTAGCAATTCGCCAAATAGAACAAACCCGAAGTTATCACTAAATCAAAAACCACTTTTCATTGACTCGATTCCAATCGAATTAGACTAGCATTTCTCCAAAAACGAGCAAACCCAAAGTTATCATGAAATCAAAGACCACTTTTCATTGGCTCGATTCCAGTCGAATTGGACTAGCAATTTGTCGAAAATGATAAAACCTGAAGTTATCATGAAATCGAAAATCACTTTTCATTGGCTCGATTCCAACCGAAATAGACGAGCAATTTTTCGAAAACGATCAAACCCGAAGTTATCATGAAATCGAAAGCCACTTTTTATTGGCTTGATTCCAATCGAATTAGACTAGCAATTCGCCGAAAATGGTCAAACCCGAAGTTATCATTAACTCAAAACCCACTTTTCATTAGATCGATTCCAGTCGAATTGGACTAGCAATTTGTCGAAAATGATCAAACCCGGAGTGATCATGAAATCGAAAATCACTTTTCATTGGCTCGGTTCCAACCGAATTAGACACGCAATTTTTCAAAAGCGATCAAACCTGAAGTTATCATGAAATCGAAAGCCACTTTTTATTGGCTCTATTCCAATCCAATTAGACTAGCAATTCGCCGAAAATGATAAAACCTGAAGTTATCATGAAATCAAAACCCACTTTTATTTGGCTCGATTCCAATCGAATTAGACTAGCAATTAGCCGAAAAAGAACAAACCCGAAGTTATCATGAAATCAAAAGGCTCGATTCCAATCGAATTAGACTAGCAATTCGCCAAAAATGAAGAAACCCGAAGTTATCATGAAATCAAAAACTACTTTCCATTGGTTCGATTCCAATTTAATTAGACTAGCAATTCATCGAAAATGATCGAAACTGAAGTTATCATGAATTCAAAAATCACTTTTCATTGGCTCGATTCCAATCGAATTAGACTTGTAATTTGCCAAAAATGAACAAACCCGATGTTATCTTGAAATCAAAAACCACTTTTTATTCGCTCGATTCCAATCGAATTGGACTAGCAATTTGCCGAAAATGATCAAACCCGGAGTTATCATGAAATCGATAACCACTTTTAATTGGCTCAATTCCAACCGAATTAGACTAGCAATTCTCCGTAAACGATCCAACCCGAAGTTTTCAAGAAATCAAAAACCACTTTTCATTGGCTAGATTCCAATCGAATTAGACTAGCAATTCGCCGAAAATGATCAAACCTGAAGTTATAATGAAATCAAAAACCACTTTTAATTGGCTCGATTCCAATCGACTTAGACTAGTAATTAGCCGAAAACGAATAAACCCAAAATTATCGTGAAATCAAAAACCTCTTTTCATTGCCTTGATTCCAATTGAATAATACTAGCAATTAGCCAAAAATGAAGAATCCCGAAGTTATCATGAAATCAAAAACTACTTTTCATTGGTTCGATTCCAATCGAATTAGACTAATAATTCATCGAAAATGATCAAAATCGAAGTTATCATGAAATCAAAAACTACTTTTCATTGGTTCGATTCCAATCGAATTAGACTAATAATTCATCGAAAATGATCAAAACCGAAGTTATCATGAAATCAAAAACCACATTTCATTGGCTCGATTCCAATCGAATTAGACTTGCAATTCTCCAAAAATGAACAAACCCAATGTAATCATGAATCAAAAACCACTTTTCATTAGCTCGATTCCAATCGAATTAGACAAGCATTTCTACGAAAACGAACAAACCAGAAGTTATCATGAAATCAAAAACTACTTTTCATTGGCTCGATTCCAATCGAATTGGACTAGCAATTTGCCGAAAATGATCAAACCCGAAGTTATCATGAAATCGAAAACCAATTTTCATTGGTTCGATTCTAATCGAATTTGACAAGTAATTTTTCAAAAACGATCAAACCCAAAGTTATCATGAAATTGAAAGCCACTTTTCATTGGCTCGATTCTAATCGAATAGGACAAGCAATTCACCGCAAACGAACAAACCCGAAACTATCATGAAATCAAAAACCACCTTTCATTGGCTCGATTCCAATCGAATTGGACTAGCAATTCACCGAAAATGATCAAAACCGAAGTTATCATGAAATCAAAAACCACATTTCATTGTCTCGATTCCAATCGAATTAGACTAGCAATTCTCCAAAAATGAACAAACCCAATGTTATCATGAATCAAAAACACTTTTCATTGGCTCGATTCCAATCGAATTAGACTAGCAATTCGCCAAAACTAAACAAACCCGATGTTATCATGAAATCAAAAACTACTTTTCACTGGTTCGATTCCAATAGAATTAGACTAGCAATTTCCCAAGGACGACTAAACCCGATGTTATCATGAAATCGACAGCCACTTTTCATTGGCTCAATTCTAATCGAATTAGACTAGCAATTAAAAACTACATTTTCATTGGCTCGATTCAAATCAAATTGGACTAGCATTTCTCCAAAAATGAACAATCCCAAAGTTATCAAGAAATCAAAAACCAATTTTCATTGGCTCGATTCCAATCGAATTGGACTAGCAATTTGCCGAAAATAATCAAACTCGATGTTATCATGAAATCGAAAACCACTTTTCAATGGCTCGATTCCAACCAAATTAGACTAGCAATTTCTCGAAAACGTTCAAACCTGAAGTTATCATGAAATCAAAAACCTCTTTTCATTGGCTCAATTCTAATCGAATTAGACTGGCAATTCACCAAAAACGAACAAACCCGAAGTTATCATGAAATCAAAAACCACTTCTCATTGGCTCGATTCCAATCGAATTGGACTAGCAATTTGCCGAAAATGATCAAACCTAAAGTTATCATGAAATCGAAAACCACTTTTCATTGGCTCGATTCTAACTGAATTTGACAAGTAATTTTTCGAAAATGATCAAACCCAAAGTTATCATTAAATCAAAAGCCACTTTTCATTGGCTCGATTCTAATCGAATAAGACAAGCAATTCACCCTAAACGAACAAACCCGAAGTTATCATGAAATCAAAAACCACTTTTCATTAGCTCGATTCCAATCGAATTGGACTAGCAATTCACCAAAAACGATCCAACCCAAAGTTATCATGAAATCAAAAACCTCTTTTCATTGGCTCGATTCCAATCGTATTAGACTAGCAATTCGCCAAACACGAAGAAACCCGAAGTTATCATGAAATCAAAACCACTTTTCATTGGCTCGATTCCAATCGAATTAGACAAGCATTTCGCAAGAAACGAGCAAAGCCCAAGTTATCATGAAATCAAAAATCACTTTTCATTGGTTCGATTCCAATCGAATTAGACTAGCATTTCTCCTAAAACGAACAAACCCGAAGTTATCATGAAATCGAAAGCCACTTTTCGTTTGCTCGATTCCAATCTAATTAGACTAGCGATTAACTAAAAACGAACAAACCCGATGTTATCATGAAATCAAAAACCACTTTTTATTGGCTCGATTCCAATCGACTTAGACTAGCAATTTGTCGAAAACGATAAAACCCGAAGCTGTCTTGATATCAAAAACCACTTTCTATTGGCTCGATTCCAATCGAATTAGACTTGCAATTTACCAAAGACGAACAAACCTGATGTTATCATGAAATCGAAACCCACTTTTCATTGGCTCGATTCGAATTGAATAAGGCTAGCAATTTGTCAAAAATGAACAAACTTGAAGTTATCATGAAATCAAAACCCCTTTTCATTGGCTCGATTCCAATCGAATTAGACTAGCAATTCACCGAAAATGATCAAACTCGAAGTTATCTTGAAATCAAAAACCACTTTTCATTGGCTCGATTACAATCGAATTGGACTAGAAATTCGTCAAAAACGAACAAACCCGCACTTATCATGGAATCAAAAACCACTTTTCATTGGCTCGATTCCAATCGAATTAGACTAGCAATTTGCCAAAGGCGAACAAGCCCGATGTTATCATGAAATCAAAAACCACTTTCCATTGGTTCGATTCCAATCAAATTAGACTAGCAATTTCCCAAAGACGACTAAACCCGATGTTATCATCAAATCGAAAGCCACTTTTCATTAGCTCAATTCTAATCGAATTAGGCTTGCAATTTGTCAAAAACAAACAAACCCGAAGTCATCATGAAATCAAAACCACTTTTCATTGGCTCGATTCCAGTCGAATTAGACTAGCAATTCATCGAAAATGATTAAAATCGAAGTTGTAATGTAATCAAAAACCACTTTTCATTGGCTCGATTCCAATTGAATTAGACTAGCAATTCGTCAAAAACGAACAAACCCGATGTTATCATGAAATCAAAAACCACTTTTCATTGGCTCGATTCCAATCGAATTAGACT
>NW_019267081.1:0-1033 GCF_002742605.1 Olea europaea var. sylvestris
ACGCCGGGTGTAATTTCGCCATTTTCCGCGACTGTGTCGGAATTGGCTGAAATTTGACTTGTTGATCGGAAACAAAAACCGCGTCGGGGGCAATTTCCTAATTTTTCTCGACTGTGTCGGAATTGGCTGAAATTTGGCAGTTTGATCGGAAATAAAAATCGCGCCGGGACAATTTCGTCATTTTTCTCGACTGTGTCGGAATGGGCTCAAATTTGACAGGTTTATCGGGAACAAAAATCGCGCCGGGGCAATTTCATCTTTTTTTGCGACTGTATCGGAATTGGCTGAAATTTGATTTGTTGATCGGAAACAAAAACCGCCCCGGGGGCAATTTCGTCATTTTTCTCGACTGTCTCGGAATTGGCTGAAATTTGGCAGTTTGATCGGAAATAAAAATCGCGCCGGGGCAATTTCGTCATTTTTCTCGACTGTGTCGGAATGGGCTCAAATTTGAAAGGTTTATCAGGAACAAAAATCGCGCCGGGGCAATTTCATCTTTTTTTGCGACTGTATCGGAATTGGCTGAAATTTGATTTGTTGATTGGAAACAAAAACCGCCCCTAGGGCAATTTCGTCATTTTTCTCGACTGTGTCAGAATTGGCTGAAATTTGGCAATTTGATCTGAAATAAAAGTCGCGCCGGGGGCAATTTCGTCATTTTTCGCGACTGTGTCGGAATGGGCTCAAATTTGACAGATTGATCGAAAACAAAAATCGGGCCGGGGAAATTTCGTCATTTTTCGCTGCTGTGTCGGAATTGGCTAAAATTTGACAAGTTGATCGGAAACAAAAATCGCGCCGGGGGCAATTTCGTCATTTTTCTCGACTGTTTCGGAATTTACTGAAATTTGTCAATTTGATCTAAAATAAAAATCGCCCCGGGGGCAATTTCGTCATTTTTCTCGGCTGTGTCGGAATGGGCTCAAATTTGACAGGTTGATCGGAAACAAAAATCGCGCCGGGGGCAATTTCGTCATTTTTCGCGACTGTGTCGGAATAGGCTCAAATTTGACCGGTTGATCCGGAACAAAAA
>NW_019267081.1:1056-1368 GCF_002742605.1 Olea europaea var. sylvestris
AAAATAAAAATCGCGTCGGCGGCAATTTCGTCATTTTTCTCGACTGTGTCGGAATGGTCTCAAATTTGACAGGTTGATCGAGAAAAAAAATAGCGCCGGATGTAATTTCGTCATTTTTCGTGACTGTGTCAGAATCGGCTGAAATTTGACTTGTTGATCGGAAACAAAAATCGCGCCGGTGGCAATTTCGTCATTTTTTCTCGACTGTCTCGGAATTGGCTGAAATTTGGTAGTTTGATCGGAAAGAAAAATCGCGCTGGGGGCAATTTCGTCATTTTTCTCGACTGTATCGGAATGGGCTCAAATTTGACA
>NW_019267081.1:5984-6256 GCF_002742605.1 Olea europaea var. sylvestris
GACAGGTTGATCGGGAACAAAAATATCGCCGGGGGCAATCTCGTCATTTTTCTCGACTGTGTCGGAATTGGCTGAAATTTGGCAGTTTGCTCGGATATAAAAATCGCGCCGGCGGCAATTTCGTCATTTTTCTCGAGTGTGTCGTAATGGGCTCAAATTTGACAGGTTTACCGGGAATAAAAATCGCGCCGGGTGTAATTTCGTCATTTTTCGCGACTGTGTCGGAATTGGCTAAAATTTGACTTGTTTATCGGAAACAAAAACCGCGCCGG
>NW_019267082.1:0-6255 GCF_002742605.1 Olea europaea var. sylvestris
CGACAATCCAAGCGTTCCAAATATGCAAGTGCTCATTCTTTCGAAAAATGGCCGAAATCCATCATACGTCACGACGAAGTGGTAAGTTCAATCCAAAACGGTCGCTACATTTCCAAAAAGTTCTTGTCGGCCCAAAACGGACACCGTGTGCAAAAGCTACGCTCAATTCTTCGTCCGCCGACTCTCCAAGCGTTCATAACATACAAGCGGTCATTCTTTCGAAGAATGGCAAAAATCCCTCGTACGTCACGATGAAGTTGTGTGTTCAATCCAAAACGGTCGCTACATTTCCAAAAAGTTCTTATTGGCCCAAAACGGACACCGTGTGCAAAAGCTATGCTCAATTCTTCGTACGTCGACAATCCAAGCGTTCCAAATATGTAAGTTCTCATTCTTTCGAAAAATGGCCGAAATCCCTCATACGTTGTGACGAAGTAGTGAGTTCAATCCAAAATGGTCGCTACATTTCCAAAAAGTTCTTATGGGCCCGAAACGGACACCGTGCGCAAAAGTTACGCTCAATTCTTCGTCTGCCGACTCTCCAAGCGTTCAAAATATACAAGCGCTCATTCTTTCGAGGAATGGCCAAAATCCCTCGTATGTCATGACGAAGTTGTGAGTTCAATCCAAAATGGTCGCTACATTTCCAAAAAGTAGTTATGGGCCCAAAACGGACATCGTGTGCAAAAGTTACGCTCAATTCTTCGTACGCCGACAATCCAAGCGTTCCAAATATGCAAGTGCTCATTCTTTCAAAAAAGGGCCGAAATCCCTCATACGTCACGACGAAGTGGTGAGTTCAATCCAAAATGGTCGCGACATTTCCAAAATGTTCTTATGGGCCCAAAGCGGACAACGTGTGCAAAAGTTACGCTCAATTCTTCGTCCGCCGACCCTCCAAGCGTTCTAAATATAAAAGTGCTCATTCTTTCAAAGAATGGCCAAAATCCCTCATACGTCATGACGAAGTGGTGAGTTCAATCCAAAACGGTCGCTACGTTTCCAAAAAGTACTTATGGGCCCAAAACGGACACCGTGTGCAAAAGTTAAGCTCAATTCTTCGTACATTGACAGTCCAAGCGTTTCAAATATGAAAGTGCTCATTCTTTCGAAAATTGGCCGAAATCCCTCATACGTCACGATGAAGGTGTGAGTTCAATCCAAAACGGTCGCTACATTTCCAAAAAGTTCTTATGGGCCCAAAACAGACACCATGTGCAAAAGTTACGCTCAATTCTTCGTCAGCTGACTCTCCAAGCAGTCTAAATATGCAAGTGCTCATTCTTTCGAAAAATGGCCGAAATCCCACATACGTCACGACGAAGGGGTGAGCTCAATCCAAAACTGTCGCTACATTTCCAGAAAGTTCTTACGGGCCCAAAATGGACACCGTGTGCAAAAGTTACGCTCAATTCTTCGTCCACCGACTCTCCAAGCGTTCAAAATATACAAGCGCTCATTCTTTCAAAGAACGGTTAAAATCCCTCGTACGTCACGACGAAGTCGTGAGTTCAGTCCAAAACGGTCCTACATTTCCAAAAAGTACTTATGGGCCCAAAACGGACACCGTCAGCAAAAGTTACGCTCAATTCTTCGTACACCGACAATCTAAGCGTTCTAGATATACAAGCGCTCATAAGTTTGAAGAATGGCCAAAATCCCTCGTACGTTACGATGAAGTGGTGAGTTCAATCCAAAATGGTCGCTACGTTTTCAAAAAGTTCTTATGGGCCCAAAACGGACACCGTGTGCAAAAGCTACGCTCAATTCTTCGTCCACCGACCCTCCAAGCGTTCTAAATATACAAGCACTCATTCTTTCGAGGAATGGCCAAAATCCCACGTACGTTTCGACGATGTGGAGAGTTCAATCCAAAACGGTCGCTACATTTCCAAAAAGTACTTATGGGCCTAAAACGGACGCCGTGTGCAAAAGTTACACTCAATTCTTCGTACGCCGACAATCCAAGCATTCCAAATATGAAAGTGCTCATTCTTTCGAAAAATGGCTGAAATCCCTCATACGTCACGATGAAGTGGTGAGTTCAATCCAAAACGGTCGCTACATTTCCAAAAAGTTCTTATAGGCCCAAAATGGACACCGTGTGCAAAAGCTACGCTAAATTCTTCGTCCGCCTACTCTCCAAGCGTTCAAAATATACAAGCGCTCATTCTTTCAAAGAACGGTCAAAATCCCTCGTACGTCACGACGAAGTCGTGAGTTCAGTCCAAAACGGTCGCTACATTTCCAAAAAGTACTTATGGGCCCAAAACGGACACCGTCTGCAAAAGTTACGCTCAATTCTTCGTACGCCGACAATCTAAGCGTTCTAAATATACAAGCGCTCATTCTTTTGAAGAATGGCCAAAATCCCTCGTACGTTACGACGAAGTGGTGAGTTCAATCCAAAACGGTCGCTACGTTTGCAAAAAGTTCTTATGGGCCCAAAACGGATACCGTGTGCAAAAGGTACGCTCAATTCTTCGTCCACCGACCCTCCAAGCATTCTAAATATAAAAAGCGCTCATTCTTTTGAGGAATGGGCAAAATCCCTCGTACGTTACGACGAAGTGGAGAGTTCAATCCAAAACGGTCGCCACGTTTCCAAAAAGTACTTATGGGCCCAAAACGGACACCGTGTACAAAAGTTACGCTCAATTCTTCGTACGTCGACAATCCAAGCGTTCCAAATATGCAAGTGCTCATTCTTTCGAAAAATGGCCGAAATCCCTCACGCGTCACGACGAAGTTGTGAGTTCAATCCAAAACGGTCGCTACATTTCTAAAAAGTTCTTATTGGCCCAAAACGGACACCGTGTGCAAAAGCTACACTCAATTCTTCGTACGCCGTCCCTCCAAGAGTTCCAAATATGTAAGTGCTCATTCTTTCGAAAAATGGCTGAAATTCCTCATACGTCACGACAAAGTGGTGAGTTCAATCCAAAACGTTCGCTACATTTCCAAAAAGTTCTTATGGGCCCAAAGCGGACACCGTGTGCAAAAGCTACACTCAATTCTTCGTTCGCCGACCCTCCAAGCATTCTAAATATACAAGCGCTCATCCCTTTGAAGAATGGCCAAAATCCCTCATACGTTACGACGAAGTGGTGAGTTCAATCCAAAACTGTCGCTACGTTTCCCAAAAGTACTTATGGGCCCAAAACGAACACCGTGTGCAAAAGTTACGCTCAATTCTTCGTACGCCGACAATCCAAGCATTCCGAATATGTAAGTGCTCATTCTTTCGAAAAATGGCCGAAATCCCTCATACGTCACGACGAAGTGGTGAGTTCAATCCAAAACGGTCACTACATTTCCAAAAAGTTCTTATGGGCCCAAAACGGACATCTTCTGCAAAAGTTATGCTAAATTCTTCGTTCGCCAACCCTCCAAGCGTTCTAAATATACAAGCGCTCATTCCTTTGAAGAATGGCCAAAATCCCTCGTACGTTACGACGAAGTGGTGAGTTCAATCAAAAACGGTCGCTACGTTTCCAAAAAGTACTTATGGGCCCAAAACGGACACCGTGTGCAAAAGTTACGCTCAATTCTTCATACGTCGACAATCCAAGCGTTCCCAATATGCAAGTGCTCATTCTTTCGAAAAATGGCCGAAATCCCTCACGCGTCACGACGAAGTTGTGAGTTCAATCCAAGACGATCGCAACATTTCTAAAAAGTTCTTATTAGCCCAAAACGGACACCGTGTGCAAAAGCTACGCTCAATTCTTCGTACGCCGTCCCTCCAAGCGTTCCAAATATGTAAGTGCTCATTCTTTCGAAAAATGGCTGAAATCCCTCATACGTCACGACGAAGTGGTGAGTTCAATCCAAAGCGGTCGCTACATTTCCAAAAAGTACTTATGGGCCCACAACGGACACCGTGTGCAAAAGTTACGCTCAATTCTTCGTACGCCGTCCCTCCAAGCGTTCCAAATATGTAAGTGCTCATTCTTTCGAAAAATGGCTGAAATCCCTCATACGTCACGACGAAGTGGTGAGTTCAATCCAAAGCGGTCGCTACATTTCCAAAAAGTACTTATGGGCCCACAACGGACACCGTGTGCAAAAGTTACGCTCAATTCTTCGTACGCCGTCCCTCCAAGCGTTCCAAATATGTAAGTGCTCATTCTTTCGAAAAATGGTCAAAATCCCTCATACGTCACGATGAAGTGGTGAGTTCAATCCAAAACGGTCACTACATTTCCAAAAAGTTCTTATGGGCCCAAAACGAACACCCTGTGCAAAAGTTACGCTAAATTCTTCGTCCGCCAACCCTCCAAGCGTTCTAAATATACAAGCGCTCATTCTTTCGAAGAATGGCCAAAATCCCTCGTACGTTACGACGAAGTGGTGAGTTCAATCAAAAACTGTTGCTACGTTTCCAAAAAGTACTTATGGGCCCAAAACGGACACCGTGTGCAAAAGTTACGCTCAATTCTTCGTACGTCGAAAATCCAAGTGTTCCAAATATGCAAGTGCTCATTCTTTCGAAAAATGGCCGAAATCCCTCATACGTCACGACGAAGTGGTGAGTTCAATCCAAAACGGTCACTACATTTCCAAAAAGTTCTTATAGGCCCAAAACGGACACCTTGTGCAAAAGTTACGCTAAATTCTTCGTCCGCCGACCCTCCAAGCGTTCTAAATATACAAGCGCTCATTCTTTCGAAGAATGTCCAAAATCCCTCGTACGTTACGACGAAGTGGTGAGTTCAATCAAAAACGGTCGCTACGTTTCCAAAAAGTACTTATGGGCCTAAAACGGACACCGTGTGCAAAAGTTAAGCTCAATTCTTCGTACGCCGAAAATCCAAGCGTTCCAAATATGCAAGTGCTCATTCTTTCGAAAAATGGCCGAAATCCCTCATACGTCACGACGAAGTGGTGAGTTCAATCCAAAACAGTCGCTACATTTCCAAAAACGTCTTATGGGCCTAAAATGGACACCGGGTACAAAAGCTACGCTCAATTCTTCGTTCGCCGACCCTCCAAGCATTCTAAATATACAAGCGCTCATTCTTTTGAAGAATGGCCAAAATCTCTCGTACGTTACGACGAAGTGGTGATTTCAATCCAAAATGGTTGCTACGTTTCCAAAAAGTACTTATGGGCCCAAAACGGACACCGTGTGCAAAAGTTACGCTCAATTCTTCGTGCGCCGACAATCCAAGCGTTCCAAATATGGGAGTGCTCATTCTTTCGAAAAATGGCCGAAATCCCTCATAAGTCACGACGAAGGGGTGAGTTCAATCCAAAACGGTCGCTACATTTCCAAAAAGTTCTTATGGTCCCAAAACGGACACCATGCGCAAAAGTTACGCTCAATTCTTCGTCCATCGACTCTCCTAGCGTTCTTCAAGCATTCTAAATATACAAGCGCTCATTCTTTCGAAGATTGGCCAAAATCCATCGTACGTCATGAAGAAGTGGTGAGTTCAATCCAAAACGGTCGCTACGTTTCCAAAAAGTACTTATGGGCCCAAAACGGACACCGTGTGCAAAAGTTACGCTCAATTCTTCGTACGCCGACAATCCAAGCATTCCAAATATGCAAGTTCTCATTCTTTCGAAAAATGGCCTAAATCCCTCATACATCACGACTAAGTGGTGAGTTCAATCCAAAACGGTCGCTACATTTCCAAAAAGTTCTTATGGGCCCAAAACGGACACCGTGTGCAAAAGCTATGCTCAATTCTTCGTCCGCCGACCCTCCAAGCGTTCTAGATATACAAGCGCTCATTCTTTCTAAGAATGGCAAAAATCCCTCGTACGTCATGACGAAGTGGTGAGTTCAATCTAAAATGGTCGCCACGTTTCCAAAAAGTACTTATGGGCCCAGAACGAACACCGTGCGCAAAATTTATGCTGAATTCTTCGTACGCCGAAAATCCAAGCATTCCAAATATGCAAGTGCTCATTATTTCGAAAAATGGCCGAAATCGCTCATACGTCACGACAAAGTGGTGAGTTCAATCCAAAACGGTCGCTACATTTCCAAAAAGTTCTTATGGGCCTAAAATGGACACCGTGTACAAAAGCTACGCTCAATTCTTCGTTCGCCGACCCTCCAAGCATTCTAAATATACAAGCGCTCATTCCTTTGAAGAATGGCCAAAATCCCTCTTACGTTACGACGAAATGGTGATTTCAATCCAAAATCGTCGCTACGTTTCCAAAAAGTACTTATCGGCCCAAAACGGACACCGTGTGCAAAAGTTACGCTCAATTCTTCGTACGCCGACAATCCAAGCG
>NW_019267083.1:0-6253 GCF_002742605.1 Olea europaea var. sylvestris
GCCGGGTGTAATATCGTCATTTTTCGAGACAGTGTCGGAATTGGCTAAAATTTGACTTGTTGATCGGAAATAAAAATCGCGCCAGGGCCAATTTCGTCATTTTTCTCGACTGTGTCGAAATTGGCTGAAATTTGGCAGTTTGATCGGAAATAAAAATCGTGCCGGGGGCAATTTCATCATTTTTCTCGACTGTGTCGGAATGGGCTGAAATTTGACAGGTTGATCGGAAACAAAAATCGCGCTGGGGGCAGTTTCGTCATTTTTCGCGACTATGTCGAAATGGGCTCAAATTTAAAAGGTTTATCGTGAACAAAAACTACGCCGGGGGCAATTTCGTCATTTTTCTCGACTGTGTCGGAATTGACGGAAATTTGGTAGTTTGATCTGAAAAAAAATCACGCCGGGGGCAATTTCGTCATTTTTCTCGACTGTGTCGGAATGGGCTCAAATTTGACAGGTTTATCGGGGACAAAAACCGCGCCGGGTGTAATATCGTCATTTTTCGCGACTGTGTCGAAATTGGTTAAAATTTGAATTGTTGATCGGAAAAAAAACCGCGTCGAGGCCAATTTCGTCATTTTTCTCGACTGTGTCGGAATTGGATAAAATTTGACAGGTTGATCGGAAACAAAAATCGCGCCGGGGGGCAATTTCGTCATTTTTCGCGACTGTGTCGAAATGGGCTCAAATTTGACAGGTTGATCGGGGACAACAATAGCGCCGGGTGTAATTTCGTCATTTTTCGCGACTGTGTCGAAATGGGCTCAAATTTGACAGGTTGATCGGGGACAACAATAGCGCCGGGTGTAATTTCGTCATTTTTCGCGACTGTGTCGAAATGGGCTCAAATTTGACAGGTTGATCGGGGACAACAATAGCGCCGGGTGTAATTTCGTCATTTTTCGCGACTGTGTCGAAATGGGCTCAAATTTGACAGGTTGATCGGGGACAACAATAGCGCCGGGTGTAATTTCGTCATTTTTCGCGACTGTGTCGAAATGGGCTCAAATTTGACAGGTTGATCGGGGACAACAATAGCGCCGGGTGTAATTTCGTCATTTTTCGCGACTGTGTCGAAATGGGCTCAAATTTGACAGGTTGATCGGGGACAACAATAGCGCCGGGTGTAATTTCGTCATTTTTCGCGACTGTGTCGAAATGGGCTCAAATTTGACAGGTTTATCGGGAACAAAAATCGCGCCGGGTGTAATATCGTCATTTTTCGCGACTGTGTCGGAATTGGCTAAAATTTGACTTGTTGATCGGAAAAAAACCGCGCCGGGGCCAATTTCGTCATTTTTCTCAACTGTGTCGAAATTGGCTGAAATTTGGCAGTTTGATCGGAAATAAAAATCGAGCCGGGGGCAATTTCATCATTTTTCTCGACTGTGTCGGAATGGGCTGAAATTTGACAGGTTGATCGGAAACAAAAATCGCGCCGGGGCAATTTCGTCATTTTTTGCTACAGTCTCGAAATTGGCTGAAATTTAACTTGTTGATCGGAAACGAAAATCGCGCCGGGGCAATTTCGTCATTTTTCTCGACTTTGTCGGAATTGGCTGAAATTTGGCAGTTTGATCTGAAATAAAAATCGCACCAGGGGCAATTTCGTCATTTTTATCGACTGTGGCCGAATGGGCTGTAATTTGACAGGTTGATCGGAAAAAAAAATCGCGCTGGGGTCAATTTCGTCATTTTTCGCGACTGTGTCGGAATGGGCTCAAATTTGACAGGTTTATCGGGAACAAAAATCGCGCCGGGTGTAATATCGTCATTTTTCGCGACTGTGTCGGAATTGGCTGAAATTTGACTTGTTGATCGGAAACAAAAACTGCGCCGGGGGCAATTTCGTCATTTTTCTCGACTGTGCCGGAATGGGCCCAAATTTGACAGGTTTATCGGGAACAAAAATCGCGCCGGGTGTAATATCGTCATTTTTCGCGACTGTGTCGGAATTGGCTGAAATTTGACTTGTTGATCGGAAACAAAAACTGCGCCGGGGGCAATTTCGTCATTTTTCTCGACTGTGCCGGAATGGGCCCAAATTTGACAGGTTTATCGGGAACAAAAATCGCGCCGGGTGTAATATCGTCATTTTTCGCGACTGTGTCGGAATTGGCTGAAATTTGACTTGTTGATCGGAAACAAAAACTGCGCCGGGGGCAATTTCGTCATTTTTCTCGACTGTGCCGGAATGGGCCCAAATTTGACAGGTTTATCGGGAACAAAAATCGCGCCGGGTGTAATATCGTCATTTTTCGCGACTGTGTCGGAATTGGCTGAAATTTGACTTGTTGATCGGAAACAAAAACTGCGCCGGGGGCAATTTCGTCATTTTTCTCGACTGTGCCGGAATGGGCCCAAATTTGACAGGTTTATCGGGAACAAAAATCGCGCCGGGTGTAATATCGTCATTTTTCGCGACTGTGTCGGAATTGGCTGAAATTTGACTTGTTGATCGGAAACAAAAACTGCGCCGGGGGCAATTTCGTCATTTTTCTCGACTGTGCCGGAATGGGCCCAAATTTGACAGGTTTATCGGGAACAAAAATCGCGCCGGGTGTAATATCGTCATTTTTCGCGACTGTGTCGGAATTGGCTGAAATTTGACTTGTTGATCGGAAACAAAAACTGCGCCGGGGGCAATTTCGTCATTTTTCTCGACTGTGCCGGAATGGGCCCAAATTTGACAGGTTTATCGGGAACAAAAATCGCGCCGGGTGTAATATCGTCATTTTTCGCGACTGTGTCGGAATTGGCTGAAATTTGACTTGTTGATCGGAAACAAAAACTGCGCCGGGGGCAATTTCGTCATTTTTCTCGACTGTGCCGGAATGGGCCCAAATTTGACAGGTTTATCGGGAACAAAAATCGCGCCGGGTGTAATATCGTCATTTTTCGCGACTGTGTCGGAATTGGCTGAAATTTGACTTGTTGATCGGAAACAAAAACTGCGCCGGGGGCAATTTCGTCATTTTTCTCGACTGTGCCGGAATGGGCCCAAATTTGACAGGTTTATCGGGAACAAAAATCGCGCCGGGTGTAATATCGTCATTTTTCGCGACTGTGTCGGAATTGGCTGAAATTTGACTTGTTGATCGGAAACAAAAACTGCGCCGGGGGCAATTTCGTCATTTTTCTCGACTGTGCCGGAATGGGCCCAAATTTGACAGGTTTATCGGGAACAAAAATCGCGCCGGGTGTAATATCGTCATTTTTCGCGACTGTGTCGGAATTGGCTGAAATTTGACTTGTTGATCGGAAACAAAAACTGCGCCGGGGGCAATTTCGTCATTTTTCTCGACTGTGCCGGAATGGGCCCAAATTTGACAGGTTTATCGGGAACAAAAATCGCGCCGGGTGTAATATCGTCATTTTTCGCGACTGTGTCGGAATTGGCTGAAATTTGACTTGTTGATCGGAAACAAAAACTGCGCCGGGGGCAATTTCGTCATTTTTCTCGACTGTGCCGGAATGGGCCCAAATTTGACAGGTTTATCGGGAACAAAAATCGCGCCGGGTGTAATATCGTCATTTTTCGCGACTGTGTCGGAATTGGCTGAAATTTGACTTGTTGATCGGAAACAAAAACTGCGCCGGGGGCAATTTCGTCATTTTTCTCGACTGTGCCGGAATGGGCCCAAATTTGACAGGTTTATCGGGAACAAAAATCGCGCCGGGTGTAATATCGTCATTTTTCGCGACTGTGTCGGAATTGGCTGAAATTTGACTTGTTGATCGGAAACAAAAACTGCGCCGGGGGCAATTTCGTCATTTTTCTCGACTGTGCCGGAATGGGCCCAAATTTGACAGGTTTATCGGGAACAAAAATCGCGCCGGGTGTAATATCGTCATTTTTCGCGACTGTGTCGGAATTGGCTGAAATTTGACTTGTTGATCGGAAACAAAAACTGCGCCGGGGGCAATTTCGTCATTTTTCTCGACTGTGCCGGAATGGGCCCAAATTTGACAGGTTTATCGGGAACAAAAATCGCGCCGGGTGTAATATCGTCATTTTTCGCGACTGTGTCGGAATTGGCTGAAATTTGACTTGTTGATCGGAAACAAAAACTGCGCCGGGGGCAATTTCGTCATTTTTCTCGACTGTGCCGGAATGGGCCCAAATTTGACAGGTTTATCGGGAACAAAAATCGCGCCGGGTGTAATATCGTCATTTTTCGCGACTGTGTCGGAATTGGCTGAAATTTGACTTGTTGATCGGAAACAAAAACTGCGCCGGGGGCAATTTCGTCATTTTTCTCGACTGTGCCGGAATGGGCCCAAATTTGACAGGTTTATCGGGAACAAAAATCGCGCCGGGTGTAATATCGTCATTTTTCGCGACTGTGTCGGAATTGGCTGAAATTTGACTTGTTGATCGGAAACAAAAACTGCGCCGGGGGCAATTTCGTCATTTTTCTCGACTGTGCCGGAATGGGCCCAAATTTGACAGGTTTATCGGGAACAAAAATCGCGCCGGGTGTAATATCGTCATTTTTCGCGACTGTGTCGGAATTGGCTGAAATTTGACTTGTTGATCGGAAACAAAAACTGCGCCGGGGGCAATTTCGTCATTTTTCTCGACTGTGCCGGAATGGGCCCAAATTTGACAGGTTTATCGGGAACAAAAATCGCGCCGGGTGTAATATCGTCATTTTTCGCGACTGTGTCGGAATTGGCTGAAATTTGACTTGTTGATCGGAAACAAAAACTGCGCCGGGGGCAATTTCGTCATTTTTCTCGACTGTGCCGGAATGGGCCCAAATTTGACAGGTTTATCGGGAACAAAAATCGCGCCGGGTGTAATATCGTCATTTTTCGCGACTGTGTCGGAATTGGCTGAAATTTGACTTGTTGATCGGAAACAAAAACTGCGCCGGGGGCAATTTCGTCATTTTTCTCGACTGTGTCGAAATTGGCTGAAATTTGACTGGTTGATCGGAAACAAAAACCGCGCCGGGGGTAATTTCGTCATTTTTCTCGACTGTGTCGGAATTGGCTGAAATTTGGCAGTTTGATCTGAAATAAAAATCGCGCCAGGGGCAATTTCGTCATTTTTCTCGACAGTGTCGGAATGAGCTCAAATTTGACTGGTTGATTGGAAACAAAAATAGCGCCGGAGCAATTTCGGCATTTTTAGCGACTGTGTCGGAATTGGCTAAAATTTGACAGGTTGATCAGAGACAAAAATCGCGCCGGGGGCAATTCCGTCAATTTTCTCGACTGTGTTGGAATTGGCCGAAATTTGGCAGTTTGATCTGAAATAAAAATCGCGCCAGGGGCAATTTCGTCATTTTTCTCGACAGTGTCGGAATGGGCTCGAATTTGATAGGTTGACCGGAAACAAAAATCGCGCCAGGGGCAATTTCGTCATTTTTCTCGACTGTGTCGGAATGGACTCAAATTTGACAGGTTGATCAGATACAAAAATATCGCCGGGGGCAATCTCGTCATTTTTCTCGACTGTGTCGGAATTGGCTGAAATTTGGCAGTTTGATCGGGAATAAAAATCGCGCCGGCGGCAACTTCGTCATTTTTCTCGAATGTGTCGAAATTGGCTGAAATTTGGCTGTTTGATCGGGAATAAAAATCGCGCCGGCGGCAACTTCGTCATTTTTCTCGAATGTGTCGAAATTGGCTGAAATTTGGCTGTTTGATCTGAAATAAAAATCGCCGGGTGTAATTTCGTCATTTTTCACGACTGTGTCGGAATTGGCTAAAATTTGACTTGTTGATCGGAAACAAAAATCGCGTCGGGGGCAATTTCGTCATTTTTCTCGACTGTGTCGGAATTGGCTGAAATTTGACAGTTTGATCTGAAATAAAAATCGCGCCGGGGGCATTTTCGTCATTTTTCTCGACTGTTTCGGAATCGGCTAAAATTTGGCAGTTTGATCGGAAATGAAAATCGCGCCAGCGGCAATTTCGTCATTTTTCTCGACTGTGTCGGAATGGGCTCAAATTTGACAGGTTTATCGGGAACAAAAATCGTGCCGGGTGTAATTTCGTCGTTTTTCGTGGCTGTGTTGGAATGGACTGAAATTTGACTTGTTGATCGGAAACAAAAACCGCGCCGGCGGCAATTTCGTCATTTTTCTCGACTGCGTCGGAATTGGATGAAATTTGGCAGTTTGATCTGAATTAAAAATCGCGCCAGGGGCAATTTCGTCATTTTCTCGACAGTGTCGGAATGGGCTCGAATTTGACAGGTTGATCGGAAACAAAAACCGCGCCAGGGGCAATTTCGTCATTT
>NW_019267084.1:0-6252 GCF_002742605.1 Olea europaea var. sylvestris
AATGATGAAATTGCCCCCGACGCGATTTTTGTTTCCGATCAAACTGTCAAATTTGAGCCCATTATGACACAGTCGTGAAAAATAACGAAATTGCCCCCGGCGCGATTTTTATTTCAGATCGAACTGCCAAATTTCAGCCAATTTCGATGCAGTCGAGAAAAATGACGAAATTGCCCCTAACGCGATTTTTGTTCCCGATAAACCTGTCAAATTTCAGCTAATTCCGACACAGTCGAGAAAAATGACGAAATTAACCTCGGCGCAATTTTTTTTACGATCAACCAGTCAAAATTTAGCCAATTCCGACACAGTTACGAAAAATGACGAAATTACACCCGGCGCTATTTCTGTTCCCGAGCAACCTGTCAAATTTGAGCCCATTCCGACACAGTCGAGAAAAACGACGAAATTGCCCCAGGCGCGTTTTTTATTTCAGATCAAACTGCCATATTTCAGCATATTCCGACACAGTCGAGAAAAATGACGAAATTGCCGCCGGCGCGATTTTTCTTTCCGATCAAACTGCCAAATTTCAACCAATTCCGACACAGTCGAGAAAAATGACGAAATTGCCGCCGGCGCGATTTTTCTTTCCGATCAAACTGCCAAATTTCAACCAATTCCGACACAGTCGAGAAAAATGACGAAATTGCCGCCGGCGCGATTTTTCTTTCCGATCAAACTGCCAAATTTCAACCAATTCCGACACAGTCGAGAAAAATGACGAAATTGCCGCCGGCGCGATTTTTCTTTCCGATCAAACTGCCAAATTTCAACCAATTCCGACACAGTCGAGAAAAATGACGAAATTGCCGCCGGCGCGATTTTTCTTTCCGATCAAACTGCCAAATTTCAACCAATTCCGACACAGTCGAGAAAAATGACGAAATTGCCGCCGGCGCGATTTTTCTTTCCGATCAAACTGCCAAATTTCAACCAATTCCGACACAGTCGAGAAAAATGACGAAATTGCCGCCGGCGCGATTTTTCTTTCCGATCAAACTGCCAAATTTCAACCAATTCCGACACAGTCGAGAAAAATGACGAAATTGCCGCCGGCGCGATTTTTCTTTCCGATCAAACTGCCAAATTTCAACCAATTCCGACACAGTCGAGAAAAATGACGAAATTGCCGCCGGCGCGATTTTTCTTTCCGATCAAACTGCCAAATTTCAACCAATTCCGACACAGTCGAGAAAAATGACGAAATTGCCGCCGGCGCGATTTTTCTTTCCGATCAAACTGCCAAATTTCAACCAATTCCGACACAGTCGAGAAAAATGACGAAATTGCCGCCGGCGCGATTTTTCTTTCCGATCAAACTGCCAAATTTCAACCAATTCCGACACAGTCGAGAAAAATGACGAAATTGCCGCCGGCGCGATTTTTCTTTCCGATCAAACTGCCAAATTTCAACCAATTCCGACACAGTCGAGAAAAATGACGAAATTGCCGCCGGCGCGATTTTTCTTTCCGATCAAACTGCCAAATTTCAACCAATTCCGACACAGTCGAGAAAAATGACGAAATTGCCGCCGGCGCGATTTTTCTTTCCGATCAAACTGCCAAATTTCAACCAATTCCGACACAGTCGAGAAAAATGACGAAATTGCCGCCGGCGCGATTTTTCTTTCCGATCAAACTGCCAAATTTCAACCAATTCCGACACAGTCGAGAAAAATGACGAAATTGCCGCCGGCGCGATTTTTCTTTCCGATCAAACTGCCAAATTTCAACCAATTCCGACACAGTCGAGAAAAATGACGAAATTGCCGCCGGCGCGATTTTTCTTTCCGATCAAACTGCCAAATTTCAACCAATTCCGACACAGTCGAGAAAAATGACGAAATTGCCGCCGGCGCGATTTTTCTTTCCGATCAAACTGCCAAATTTCAACCAATTCCGACACAGTCGAGAAAAATGACGAAATTGCCGCCGGCGCGATTTTTCTTTCCGATCAAACTGCCAAATTTCAACCAATTCCGACACAGTCGAGAAAAATGACGAAATTGCCGCCGGCGCGATTTTTCTTTCCGATCAAACTGCCAAATTTCAACCAATTCCGACACAGTCGAGAAAAATGACGAAATTGCCGCCGGCGCGATTTTTCTTTCCGATCAAACTGCCAAATTTCAACCAATTCCGACACAGTCGAGAAAAATGACGAAATTGCCGCCGGCGCGATTTTTCTTTCCGATCAAACTGCCAAATTTCAACCAATTCCGACACAGTCGAGAAAAATGACGAAATTGCCGCCGGCGCGATTTTTCTTTCCGATCAAACTGCCAAATTTCAACCAATTCCGACACAGTCGAGAAAAATGACGAAATTGCCGCCGGCGCGATTTTTCTTTCCGATCAAACTGCCAAATTTCAACCAATTCCGACACAGTCGAGAAAAATGACGAAATTGCCGCCGGCGCGATTTTTCTTTCCGATCAAACTGCCAAATTTCAACCAATTCCGACACAGTCGAGAAAAATGACGAAATTGCCGCCGGCGCGATTTTTCTTTCCGATCAAACTGCCAAATTTCAACCAATTCCGACACAGTCGAGAAAAATGACGAAATTGCCGCCGGCGCGATTTTTCTTTCCGATCAAACTGCCAAATTTCAACCAATTCCGACACAGTCGAGAAAAATGACGAAATTGCCGCCGGCGCGATTTTTCTTTCCGATCAAACTGCCAAATTTCAACCAATTCCGACACAGTCGAGAAAAATGACGAAATTGCCGCCGGCGCGATTTTTCTTTCCGATCAAACTGCCAAATTTCAACCAATTCCGACACAGTCGAGAAAAATGACGAAATTGCCGCCGGCGCGATTTTTCTTTCCGATCAAACTGCCAAATTTCAACCAATTCCGACACAGTCGAGAAAAATGACGAAATTGCCGCCGGCGCGATTTTTCTTTCCGATCAAACTGCCAAATTTCAACCAATTCCGACACAGTCGAGAAAAATGACGAAATTGCCGCCGGCGCGATTTTTCTTTCCGATCAAACTGCCAAATTTCAACCAATTCCGACACAGTCGAGAAAAATGACGAAATTGCCCCCGGCGCGATTTTTGTTTCCGCTCAACAAGTCATATTTTAGCAAATTCCGACACAGTCGCGAAAAATGACGAAATTACACGCGGCGTGGTTTTTGTTCCCGATCAACCTGTCAAATTAGATCCTATCCCGACACAGTCGATAAAAATGACGAAATTGCCCCCGGCACGATTTTTATTTCAGATCAAACTGCCAAATTTCAGCCAATTTCGATACAATCGAGAAAAATGACGAAATTGCCCCTGCGCGATTTTTGTTTCCGATCAACCAGTCAAATTTTAACCAATTCCGACGCAGTCGCAAAAAAGGACGAAATTACACCTGGCGCTATTTCTGTTCCCGATCAACCTGTCATATTTGAGCCCATTCCGACACAGTCGAGAAAAATGACGAAATTGCCCCAGGCGCGATTTTTATTTCAGATCAAACTGCCATATTTCAGCCAATTCCGACACAGTCGAGAAAAATGACGAAATTGCCCCCGGCGTGATTTTTATTTTTGATCAAACTGCTTGATTTCAGCCAATTTCAATACAGTCGAGAAAAATGACGAAATTGCCCCCGGCACGATTTTTGTTCCCGATAGACCTGTCAAATTTGAGCCCATTCCGACACAGTCAAGAAAAATGACGAAATTGCCGCCGGCGCAATTTTTATTTCCGATCAAACTGCCAAATTTCAGCCAATTCCGACACAGTCAAGAAAAATGATAAAATTGCCCCCGAAGCGATTTTTGTTTCCGATCAAACTGTCAAATTTGAGCCCATTATGACACAGTCGAGAAAAATGACGAAATTGCCCCCGGCGCGATTTTTATTTCAGATCGAACTGCCAAATTTCAGCCAATTTCGATACAGTCGAGAAAAATGACGAAATTGCCCCCAACGCGGTTTTTGTTCCCGATAAACCTGTCAAATTTCAGCTAATTCCGACAGAGTCGAGAAAAATGACGAAATTAACCCCGGCGCAGTTTTTTTTTACGATCAACCAGTCAAAATTTAGCCAATTCCGACACAGTTGCGAAAAATGACGAAATTACACCCGGCGCTATTTCTGTTCCCGAGCAACCTGTCAAATTTGAGCCCATTCCGACACAGTCGAGAAAAATGAGGAAATTGCCGCCGGCACGATTTTTATTTCCGATCAAACTGCCAAATTTCAGCCAATTCCGACACAGTCGAGAAAAATGACGAAATTAACCCCGGCGCAGTTTTTTTTTCCGATCAACCAGTCAAAATTTAGCCAATTCCGACACAGTTGCGAAAAATGACGAAATTACACCCGGCGCTATTTCTGTTCCCGAGCAACCTGTCAAATTTGAGCCCATTCCGACACAGTCGAGAAAAATGAGGAAATTGCCGCCGGCACGATTTTTATTTCCGATCAAACTGCCAAATTTCAGCCAATTCCGACACAGTCGAGAAAAATGACGAAATTAACCCCGGCGCAGTTTTTTTTTCCGATCAACCAGTCAAAATTTAGCCAATTCCGACACAGTTGCGAAAAATGACGAAATTACACCCGGCGCTATTTCTGTTCCCGAGCAACCTGTCAAATTTGAGCCCATTCCGACACAGTCGAGAAAAATGAGGAAATTGCCGCCGGCACGATTTTTATTTCCGATCAAACTGCCAAATTTCAGCCAATTCCGACACAGTCGAGAAAAATGACGAAATTAACCCCGGCGCAGTTTTTTTTTCCGATCAACCAGTCAAATTTTAGCCCATTCCGACACAGTCGAGAAAAATGACGAAATTGCCCCCGGCGTGATTTTTATTTTTGATCAAATTGCCAAATTTCAGCTAATTCCGACACAGTCGAGAAAAATGACGAAATTGACCCTGGCGCAGTTTTTGTTTTACGATCAACCAGTCAAAATTTAGCCAATTCCGATACAGTCGCGAAAAATGAAGAAATTACACCCGGCGCGATTTTTGTTCCCGATCAACCTGTCAAATTTGAGCCCATTCCGACACAGTCGAGAAAAATGACGAAATTGCCCCCGGCGCGATTTTTATTTTAGATCAAACTGCAAAATTTCAGCAAAATCGATATAGTCGAGAAAAATGACGAAATTGCCCCCTTCGCGATTTTTGCTCCCGATAAACCAGTCAAATTTGAGCCAATTTCGACACAGTCGAGAAAAATGACGAAATTACATCCGGCGCAGTTTTTGTTTCCTATCAACCAGTCAAATTTTAGCAAATTCCGACACAGTCGAGAAAAATGACGAAATTGCCCGTGGCGCGATTTTTGTTTCCGATCAACCAGTCAAATTTAAGGCAATTTCGACGCAGTCGCGAAAAATGACGAAATTACACCCGGCGCTATTTTTTATCCCGATCAACCTGTCAAATTTGAGTCCAATCCGACACAGTCGAGAAAAATGACGAAATTGCCGTCGGCGCAATTTTTATTTCCGATCAAACTGCCAAATTTCAGCCAATTCCGACGCAGTCGAGAAAAATGAGGAAATTGCCCCTGGCGTGATTTTTATTTTTGATCAAACTGCCAAATTTCAGCCAATTTCGATACAGTCGAGAAAAATGACGAAATTGCCCCCAGCACGGTTTTTGTTCCCGATAGACCGGTCAAATTTGAGCCCATTCCGACACAGTCAAGAAAAATGACAAAATTGCCGCCGACGCGATTTTTATTTCCGATCAAACTGCCAAATTTCAGCCAATTCCGACACAGTCGAGAAAAATGACGAAATTACCCCCGGCGCGATTTTTGTTTCCGATCAACCAGTCAAATTTTAACCAATTCCGACGCAGTCGCGAAAAATGACGAAATTACACCCGGCGCTATTTCTGTTCCCGATCAACCTGTCATATTTGAGCCCATTCCGACACAGTCGAGAAAAATGACGAAATTGCCGCCGACGCGATTTTTATTTCCGATCAAATTGCCAAATTTCAGCTAATTCCGACACAGTCGAAAAAAATGACGAAATTGCCCCCGGCGCAGTTTTTATTTTACGATCAACCAATCAAATTTTTGCCAATTCCGACACAATCGCGAAAAATGACGAAATTACACCCGGCGCAATTTTTGTTTCCGGTCAACCAGTCAAATTTTTGCCAATTCCGACACAGTCGCGAAAAATGACGAACTTACACCCGGAGCTATTTTTATTCCCGATCAACCTGTCAAATTTGAGCCCATTCCGACACAGTCGAGAAAAATGACGAAATTA
>NW_019267085.1:0-6251 GCF_002742605.1 Olea europaea var. sylvestris
CAGTTTGATCGGAAATAAAAATCGCGCCGACGGTAACTTCGTCATTTTTCTCGAATGTGTCGAAATTGGCTGAAATTTGGCAGCTTGATCTGAAATAAAAATCGCGCCAGGGGCAATTTCATCAATTTTCTCGACAGTGTCGGAATGGGCTCGAATTTGACAGGTTGATCGGAAACAAAAACCGCGCCGGGAGCAATTTCGTCATTTTTCTCGACTGTGTCGGAATTGGCTGAAATTTGGCAGTTTGATCGGAAATAAAAATCGCGCAGGAGGAAATTTCGTCATTTTTCTCGACTGTGTCGGAATGGGCTCAAATTTGACCGGTTTATCGGGAACAAAATCTCGCCGGGTGTAATTTCGTCATTTTTCGCGACTGTGTCGGAATTGGCTAAAATTTGACTAGTTGATAGGAAACAAAAATCGCGCCGGGGGCAAATTCGTCGTTTTTCTCGACTGTGTCGGAATTTGCTAAAATTTGGCAGTTTGATCTTAAATAAAAATCGCACAGGGGCAATTTCGTCATTTTTCTCGACTGTGTCGGAATGGGCTCAAATTTGACCAGTTGATCGGAAACAAAAATCGCGTCGGGGGCAATTTCGTCATTTTTCTCGAAAGTGTCGGAATTGGCTGAAATTTGGCAGTTTGATCGGAAATAAAAATCGCGCCGGCGGCAATTTCGTCATTTTTCTCGACTGTGTCGGAATGGGCTCAAATTTGACATGTTTATCGGGAACAAAAATCGCGCCGGGTGTAATTTCGTCATTTTTCGCGGCTGTGTCGGAATTGATTGAAATTTGACTTGTTGATCGGAAACAAAAACCGCGCCGGGGGCAATTTCGTCATTTTTCTCGACTGCGTCGGAATTGAATGAAATTTGGCAGTTTGATCTGAAATAAAAATCGCGCTAGGGGCAATTTCGTCATTTTTCTCGGCAGTGTCGGAATGGGTTCAAATTTGACAGGTTGATCGGAAACAAAAATCGCGCCGGAGCAATTTCGGCATTTTTAGCGACTGTGTCGGAATTGGCTAAAATTTGACAGGTTGATCAGAGACAAAAATCGCGCCGGGGGCAATTTCGTAATTTTTCTCAACTGTGTCGGAATTGGCTAAAATTTGGCAGTTTGATCTGAAATAAAAATCACGCCAGGGGAAATTTCGTCATTTTTCTCGACAGAGTCGAAGTGGGCTCGAATTTGACAGGTTGATCGGAAACAAAAATCGCGCCGGAGGCAATTTCGTAATTTTTCTCGACCGTGTCGGAATGGGCTCAAATTTGACAGGTTGATCGGAAACAAAAATCGCGCCGGGGGCAATTTCGTCATTTTTCGCGACGATGTCAGAATGGGCTGAAATTTGACAGGTTGATCGGAAACAAAAATCGCGCCGGCGGCAATTTCGTCATTTTTCGCGACTGTGTCGGAATTTCCTCAAATTTGACAGGTTGATCGGGAAAAAAATCGCGCCGGGTGTAATTTCGTCATTTTTCGCGACTGTGTCGGAATTGGCAAAATTTCGACTGGTTGATCGGAAACGAAAACCGCGCCGGGGGCAATTTCGTCATTTTTCTCTACTGTGTCGGAATTGGCTGAAATTTGGCTGTTTGATCGGAAATAAAAATCGCGCTGGCGGCAATTTCGTCTTTTTTCTCGACTGCGTCGGAATGGGCTCAAATTTGACAGGTTGATCGGAAACAAAAATCGCGCCGGGGGCAATTTCGTCGTTTTTCTCGACTGTGTCGGAATTTGCTAAAATTTGGCAGTTTGATCTGAAATAAAAATCGCACAGGGGCAATTTCGTCATTTTTCTCGACTGTGTCGGAATGGGCTCAAATTTGACAGGTTGATCGGAAATAAAAACTGCGTTGGTGGCAAATTCGATATTTTTCTCGACTGTGTCGGAATTGGCTGAAATTTGGCAGTTCGATCAGAAATAAAAATCGCGCCGACGGCAATTTCGTCATTTTTCTCCACTGTGTCGGAATGGGCTCAAATTTGACAGGTTTATTGGGAACAAAAATCGCGCCGGGTTTAATTTCGTCATTTTTCGCGACTATGTCGGAATTGGCTCATATTCGACTTGTTGATCGAAAACAAAAATCGCGCCTGGGGCAATTTCATCATTTTTCTCGACTGTGTCGAAATTGGCTGAAATTTGGTAGTTTGATATGAAATAAAAATCTAGCCAAAGGCAATTTCGTCATTTTTCTCGACTGTGTCGGAATGGGCTAAAATTTGACAGGTTGATCGGAAACAAAAATCGCGCGGGGGCAACTTCGTTATTTTTCTCGACTGTGTCGGAATTGGCTGAAATTTGGCAGTTTGATCGGAAATAAAAATCGCGCTGGCGGCAATTTCGTCATTTTTCTCGACTGTGTCGGAATGGGCTCAAATTTGACCGATTTATCGGGAACAAAAATCGCGTCGGGTGTAATTTCGTCATTTTTCGCGACTGTGTCGGAATTGGCTAAAATTTGACTTGTTGATAGGAAACAAAAATAGCGCCGGGGCAATTTCGTCATTTTTCTCGACTGTGTCGGAATTTGCTAATATTTGGCAGTTTGATCGGAAATAAAAATCGCACAGGGGCAATTTCGTCATTTTTTTCGACTGTGTCGTAATGGGCTCAAATTTGACAGGTTGATCGGAAACAAAAATCACGTCGGGGGCAATTTCGTCATTTTTCTCGACTGCGTCGGAATTGGCTGAAATTTGGCAGTTTGATCGAAAATAAAAATTGCGCCGGTGGCAATTTCATCATTTTTCTCGACTGTGTCAGAATGGGCTCAAATTTGACAGGTTGATCGGGAACAAAAATCGCGCCGGGTGTAATTTCGTCATTTTTCGCGACTGTGTCGGAATTGGCTAAAATTCGACTTGTTGATCGGAAACAAAAATCGCGCCGTGGGCAATTTCGTCATTTTTCTCGACTGTGTCGGAATTGGCTAAAATTTGGCAGTTTGATCTGAAATAAAAATCGAGCGAGGGACAATTTCGTCATCTTTCTCGACTGTGTCGGAATGGGCTCAAATTTGATAGGTTGATCGGAAACAAAAATCGCGCCGGAGCAATTTCCTCATTTTTCGTGACTGTGTCGGAATGGGCTAAAATTTGAAAGGTTGATCGGAGGCAAAAATCGCGCAGGGGGCAATTTCGGCATTTTTCTCGATTGTGTCGGAGTTGGCTGAAATTTGGCAGTTTGATCGGAAACGAAAATCGCGCCGGGGGCAATTTCGTCATTTTTCTCGACTGTGTCGGAATTGGCTGAAATTTGGCAGTTTGATCGGAAACGAAAATCGCGCCGGGGGCAATTTCGTCATTTTTCTCGACTGTGTCGGAATTGGCTGAAATTTGGCAGTTTGATCGGAAATAAAAATCGGGCCGGCGGCAATTTCGTCAATTTTCTCGACTGCGTCGGAATTGGCTCAAATTTGACAAGTTGATCGGGAACAAAAACTGCGTCGGGGGCAATTTCGTCATTTTTCTCGACTGTGTCGAAATTGGCTGAAATTTGGCAGTTTGATCGGAAATAAAAATCGCCCCGACGACAATTTCGTCATTTTTCTTGACTGTGTCGGAATGGGCCCAAATTTGAAAGGTTTACCGGGAACAAAAATCGCGCCGGGTGTAATTTCGTCATTTTTCACGACTGTGTCGGAATTGGCTTAAATTTGGCAGTTTGATCTGAAATAAAAATCGCGCCAGGGGCAATTTCGTCATTTTTCTCGACAGTGTCGGAATGGGCTCAAATTTGACAGGTTGATCGGAAACAAAAATCGCGCCGGAGCAATTTCGGCATTTTTAGCAACTGTGTCGGAATGGACTCAAATTTGACAGGTTTATTGGGAACAAAAATCGCGACGGGTTTAATTTCGTCATTTTTCGCGACTATGTCGGAATTGGCTGATATTCGACTTGTTGATCGAAAACAAAAATCGCGCCTGGGGCAATTTCAATATTTTTCTCGACTGTGTCGAAATTGGCTGAAATTTGGCATTTTGATCTGAAATAAAAATCGCGCCAGGGGCAATTTCATCATTTTTCTCGACTGTGTCGGAATAGGCTCAAATTTGACAGGTTGATCGGAAACAAAAATCACGCCGGAGCAATTTCGTCATTTTTCGCGACTTGTGTCGGAATTGGCTTAAATTTGACAGGTTGATCGGAGACAAAAATCGCGCCGGGGGCAATTTCGTCATTTTTCTCGACTGTTTCGGAATCGGCTAAAATTCGACAGTTTGATCTGAAATAAAAATCGCACCGGGGGCAATTTCGTCATTTTTCCCGACAGTGTCAGAAGGGGCTCGAATTTGACAGGTTGATCGGGAACAGAAACCGCGCCGGGTGCAATTTCGTCATTTTTCGCGACTGTGTCGGAATTTACTAAAATTTGGCAGTTTGGTCAGAAATAAAAATCGCACAGGGGCAATTTCGTCATTTTTTTCGACTGTGTCGTAATGGGCTCAAATTTGACAGGTTGATCGGAAACAAAAATCACGTCGGGGGCAATTTCGTCATTTTTCTCGATTGCGTCGGAATTGGCTGAAATTTGGCAGTTTGATCGGAAATAAAAATCGCGCCGGTGGCAATTTTATCATTTTTCTCGACTGTGTCGGAATGGGCTCAAATTTGACAGGTTGATCGGGAACAAAAATCGGGCCGGGTGTAATTTCGTCATTTTTCGCGACTGTGTCGGAATGGGCTAAAATTTGACTGTTGATCGGAAACAAAAATCGCGCCGGAGCAATTTCCTCATTTTTCGTGACTGTGTCGGAATTGGCTAAAATTTGAAAGGTTGATCGGAGACAAAAATCGCGCCGGGGGCTATTTCGGCATTTTTCACGACGGTGTCGGAATGGGCTAAAATTTGACAGGTTGATCGGAAACAAAAATCGCGCCGGAGCAATTTCCTCATTTTTCGTGACTGTGTCGGAATTGGCTAAAATTTGAAAGGTTGATCGGAGACAAAAATCGCGCCGGGGGCTATTTCGGCATTTTTCTCGATTGTGTCGGAGTTGGCTGAAATTTGGCAGTTTGATCGGAAACGAAAATCGCGCCGGGGGCAATTTCGTCATTTTTCTCGACTTTGTCGGAATTGGCTAAAATTTGGCAGTTTGATCAGAAATAAAAATCGGGCCGGCGGCAATTTCGTCAATTTTCTCGACTGCGTCGAAATTGGCTCAAATTTGACAAGTTGATCGGGAACAAAAACTGCGTCGGGGGCAATTTCGTCATTTTTCTCGACTGTGTCGAAATTGGCTGAAATTTGGAAGTTTGATCGGAAATAAAAATCGCGCCGACGACAATTTCGTCATTTTTCTTGACTGTGTCGGAATGGGATCAAATTTGAAAGGTTTACCGGGAACAAAAATCGCGCCGGGTGTAATTTCGTCATTTTTCGCGACTGTGTCGGAATTGGCTAAAATTTGGCAGTTTGATCTGAAATAAAAATCGCGCCAAGGGCAATTTCGTCATTTTTCTCGACAGTGTCGGAATGGGCTCAAATTTGACAGGTTGATCGGAAACAAAAATCGCGCCGGAGCAATTTCGGTATTTTTAGCAACTGTGTCGGAATGGGCTAAAATTTGGCAGGTTGATTAGAGACAAAAATCGCGCCGGGGGCAACTTCGTCATTTTTCTCGACTGTGTCGGAATTGGCTGAAATTTGGCAGTTTGATCGGAAATAAAAATCTCGCCGGTGGCAACTTCGTCATTTTTCTCGAATGTGTCGAAATTGGCTGAAATTTGGCATTTTGATCTGAAATAAAAATCGCGCCAGGGGCAATTTCATCATTTTTCTCGACTGTGTCGGAATCGTCTCAAATTTGACAGGTTGATCGGAAACAAAAATCACGCCGGAGCAATTTCGTCATTTTTCGCGACTTGTGTCGGAATTGGCTTAAATTTGACAGGTTGATCGGAGACAAAAATCGCGCCGGGGGCAATTTCGTCATTTTTCTCGACTGTTTCGGAATCGGCTATAATTCGGCAGTTTGATCTGAAATAAAAATCGCACCGGGGGCAATTTCGTCATTTTTCCCGACAATGTCGGAAGGGGCACGAATTTGACAGGTTGATCGGGAACAGAAACCGCGCCGGGAGCAATTTCGTCATTTTTCGCGACTGTGTCGGAATTTACTAAACTTTGGCAGTTTGATCGGAAATAAAAATGGCACAGGGGCAATTTCGTCATTTTTTTCGACTGTGTCGTAATGGGCTCAAATTTGACAGGTTGATCGGAAACAAAAATCACGT
>NW_019267086.1:0-6251 GCF_002742605.1 Olea europaea var. sylvestris
AACAAAGAGACGTTATCATGAAATCAAACACCACTTTTCATTGGCCAGATTCCAATGGAATAAAAATAGCAATTTGTCAAAAACGAATAGACCCTAAGTTATCATGAAAACAAAAATCACTTTTCATTGGCTCGATTCCAATCGAATTAGACTACAATTCGCCAAAAATGAACAAACCCGAAGTTATAATGAAATCAAAAATCACTTTTCATTGGCTAGATTCCAATCGAATTAGACTAGCAATTCGCCAAAAATGAATGAACCCGAAGTTATCTAGAAATCAAAATCACTTTTCATTGGCTGGATTCCGAACGAATTAGACTAGCAGTTCGTCGAAAAAACAAGCCCGAAGTTATCATGAAATCAAAAAACACTTCTCATTGGCTCGATTCTAATCGAATTAGACCAACAATTCGCCAAGAACGAACAAGCCCAAAGTTTTCATGAAATCAAAAACCACTTTTTATTGGCTCGATTCCAATCGAATTAGATCAGTAATTTGTCGAAAACGATCAAACTTGAAGTCATCATGAAATCAAAAACAACTTTTCAATAGCTCGATTCCAATCGAATTAGACTAGCAATTTTGATAAAAACAAACCAACCCGAATTTATCATCAAATCAAAAACCAATTTTCATTGGCTCGATTCCAATCGAAATAGACTAGCAACTTGCCGAAAATGATCAAACCCGAAGTTTTCATGAAATCAAAAACCACTTTTCATTGGCTCAATTCCAATCGAATTGGACTAGCAATTCTCCAAAAAAGAACAAAGCCGACGTTATCATGAAATCAAAAACCACTTTTCATTGGCTTGATTCGAATCGAATTAGACTAGCGATTCGCCAAAAACGAACAAACCCGAAGTTATCGTGAAATTAAAAACCACTTTTCGTTGGCTCGATTCCAATCGAATTTGACTAGTAGTTTGCCAAAAATGAACAAACCCGAAGTTATAATGAAATCAAAAATCACTATTCATTAGCTAGATTCCAATCGAATGAGACTAGCAATTCTCCAAAAATGAATGAACCCGAGGTTATCTAGAAACCAAAATCACTTTTCATTGGCTCGATTCCAAACGAATTAGACTAGCATTTCGTCGAAAAAACAAGCCCATAGTCATCATGAAATCAAAAACCACTTTTCATTGGCTCGATTCCGATCGAATTAGGCTACTAATTTGTCGAAATGAATAAACCCGAAGTTATCATTAAAATAAAAACTGCTTTTCATTGGCTCGATTGCGATCGAATTAGACTAACAATTCGCCAAAAGCAAATGAACCGAAAGTTATCATGAAAATAAAAACCACTTTTCGTTGGCTCGATTCCAATCTAATTAGACAAGCAATTCATCAAAAAGAAACAAACCCAAAGTTATCATCAAATCAAAAGCCATTTTTCCTTAGCTCGATTCCAATCGAATTAGACCAGCAATTCGCCGAAAACGAACAAGCCCGAAGTTTTCATGAAATCAAAAACCACTTTTCATTGGCTCAATTCCAATCAAATTGGACTAGCAATTCACTAAAAACAAACAAACCTGAAGTTATCATGAAATCAAAAACCACTTTTCATTGGCTTGATTCCAGTCGAGTTAGACTAGCAATTTGCCAAAAAAGAACAAGCCCGAAGTTATCATGAAATTAAAAACCAGTTTTCATTAGCTCGATTCCAATCGAATTGGACTAGCAATTTGACGAAAACGCTAATAGTAGAAGTTGTCAGGAAATCAAACCCCACTTTCCATTGGCTTGATTCTAATCAAATTAGACTAACAATTCACCAAAAATAAACAAATCCGAAATCATCATGAAATCAAAAACCACGTTCCATTGGCTGGATTCCAGTCGAATTAGACGAGCAATTCGCCGAAAACAAACAAGCCCTAAGTTATCATGAAATCAAAAACCACTTTACCTTAGCTCGATTCCAATCGATTTAGCCTAGTAATTCGCCAAAAAACAACAAACCCGAAGTTATCATGAAATCAAACACCACTTTTCATTGGTCCGATTCCAATCGAATTAGACTAACAATTAGCCAAAAGCGAAGAGACCCGAAGTTATCATGAAATCAAAAACAACTTTTCATTAGCTCGATTCCAATCGAATTAGAGAAGCAATTCGTCGAAAATGAACAAACCCGAAGTAATCATGAAATCAAAAACCACTTTTCATTGGCTCCATTTCAATCAAATAAAACTAGCAATTTATCGAAAACGAGCAGACCCGAAGTTATCATGAAAACAAAAACAACTTTTCATTGGCTCGATTCTAATCGAATTAGACAAGCAATTTGCCAAAAACTAAGAAAGCCGAAGTTATCATGAAATCAAAAGCAACTTTTCATTGGCTTGATTCCAATCGAATCAGACTAGCAATTTGGCGAAAATGATCAAACCCGAAATTATCGTGAAATCAAAAATCACTTTTCATTTGCTATATTCCAATCGAATTAGACTGGCAATTCGACAAAAATGACCTTACCCAAATTTATCAGGAAATCAAAAACCACTTTTCATTGGCTCGATTCCAATCCAATTAGACTAGCAATTCACCAAAAAAGAACAAACCAGAAGTTATCATGAAATCAAAGACCATTTTTCACTGGCTCGATTCCAATCGAATTAGACTAGCAATTCACCAAAAACGAACAAACCTGAAGTGTTCATGAAATCAAAAACCACTTTTCATTGGCACGATTTCAATCGAATTAGACTAGCATTTCGCCAAAAATGAACAAACCCGAAGTCATCAAGAAATCAAAAATCACTTTTCATTGGCTCGATTCCAATCGAATTAGACTAGCAATTAGCTAAAAACGAACAAACCTGAAGTTATCATGAAATCAAAAACCACTTTACTTTAGCTCGATTCCAATCGACTTAGCCTAGCAATTCGGCAAAAAATAACAAACCCGAAGTTATCATAAAATCAAACACCACATTTCATTGGCCAGATTCCAATGGAATAAAACTAGCAATTTGTCAAAAATGAACAGACCCTAAGTTATCATGAAAACAAAAACCAGTTTTCATTGACTCGATTCCAATCTAATTAAACTAGCAATTTGCCAAAAACGAAGAGACCTGAAGTTATCATGAAATCAAAAGCCACTTTTCATTGGCTTGATTCCAATCGAATTAGACTAGCAATTTGCCGAAAATGATCAAACCCGAAGTTATAATGAATTCAAAAATCACTTTTCATTTGCTCGATTCCAATCGAATTAGATTGGTAATTCGACAAAAATGACCCAACCCGAATTTATCAGGAAATCAAAAACCACCTTTCATTAGCTCGATTCCAACCAAATTAGAATAGCAATTTGCCGAAAATGATCAAACCCGAAGTTTTCATGAAATCAAAAACCACTTTTCATTAGTTCGATTCCAATCGAATTAGACTAGCAATTCGTCAAAAAAGAACAAACCCGAAGTTATCGTAAAATCAAAAACCACTTTTCATTGGCACGATTCCAATCGAATTAGACTAGCAATTCGCCAAAAATGAACAAACCCGAATTGTTCATGAAATCAAAAACCACTTTTCATTGGCTTGATTCTAGTCGAGTTAGACCAGCAATTTGCCAAAAAAGAACAAGCCCGAAGTTATCATGAAATTAAAAACCAATTTTCATTAGCTCGATTCCAATCGAATTGGACTAGCAATTTGACAAAAATGCTAATAGTAGAAGTTATCATGAAATCAAACCCCACTTTCCATTGGCTTGATTCCAATCAAATTAGACTAACAATTCACCAAAAACAAACAAATCCGAAATCATCATGAAATCAAAAACCACGTTCCATTGGCTGGATTCCAATCGAATTAGACGAGCAATTCGTCGAAAACAAACAAGCCCTAAGTTATCATGAAATCAAAAACCACTTTACGTTAGCTAGATTCCAATCGATTTAGCCTAGTAATTCGCCAAAAAACAACAAACCTGAAGTTATCATGAAATCAAACACCACTTTTCATTGGTCCGATTCCAATCGAATTAGACTAACAATTCGCCAAAAGCGAAGAGACCCGAAGTTATCATGAAATCAAAAACAACTTTTCATTAGCTCGATTCCAATCGAATTAGACAAGCAATTCGTCGAAAATGAACAAACCCGAAGTAATCATGAAATCAAAAACCACTTTTCATTTGCTCCATTTCAATCAAATAAAACTAGCAATTTATCGAAAACAAGCAGACCCGAAATTATCATGAAAACAAAAACAACTTTTCATTGGCTCGATTCTAATCGAATTAGACAAGCAATTTGCCAAAAACTAAGAAAGCCGAAGTTATCATGAAATCAAAAGCAACTTTTCATTGGCTCGATTCCAATCTAATCAGACTAGCAATTTGGCGAAAATGATCAAACCCGAAATTATCGTGAAATCAAAAATCACTTTTCATTTGCTATATTCCAATCGAATTAGACTGGCCATTCGACAAAAACGACCCAACCCGAATTTATTAGGAAATCAAAAAGCACTTTTCATTGGCTTGATTCCAATCCAATTAGACTAGCAATTCGCCAAAAAAGAACAAACCTGAAGTTATCATGAAATCAAAGACCATTTTTCACTGGCTCGATTCCAATCGAATTAGACTAGCAATTCACCAAAAACGAACAAACCTGAAGTGTTCATGAAATCAAAAACCACTTTTCATTGACACGATTTCAATCGAATTAGACTAGCAATTCGCCAAAAATGAATAAACCCGGAGTTATCTAGAAATCAAAACCATTTTTCAATGGCTCGATTCCAATTGAATTAGACTAACAATTTGCCAAAGACGAACAAACTCGATGTTATCAAGAAATCGAAAGCCACTTTTCATTGACTCGATTCTAATCGAATTAGACGAGCAATTTGCCAAAAACGAACAAGCCCGAAGTTATCGTGAAATCAAAAACCACTTTCAATTGGCTCGATTCCAATCGCATTAGACATTTTGCCAAAAAGGAACAAACCCGAAGTTATCATGAAATGAAAAACCACTTTTCATTGGCTCGATTCCAATCGAATTAGACTAGCATTTCGCTAAAAACGAACAAACCCGAAGTCATCAAGAAATCAAAAACCACTTTACTTACCTTGATTCCAATCGACTTAGCCTAGCAATTCGGCAAAAAATAACAAACCCGAAGTTATCATAAAATCAAACACCACTTTTCATTGGCCAGATTCTAATGGAATAAAACTAGCAATTTGTCAAAAATGAACAGACCCTAAGTTATCATGAAAACAAAAACCAATTTTCATTGGCTCGATTCCAGTCGAATTAGACTAGCAATTTGCCAAAAACGAGGAGACCTGAAGTTATCATGAAATCAAAAGCCACTTTTCATTAGCTTGATTCCAATCGAATTAGACTAGCAATTTGCTGAAAATGATCAAACCCGAAGTTAACATGAATTCAAAAATCACTTTTCATTTGCTCGATTCCAATCGAATTAGATTGGTAATTCGACAAAAATGACCTAGCCCGAATTTATCAGAAAATCAAAAACCACTTTTCATTGGCTCGATTCCAACCAAATTAGACTAGAAATTTGCCGAAAATGATCAAACCCGAAGTTTTCATGAAATCAAAAACCACTTTTCATATGCTCGATTCCAATCGAATTAGACTAGCAATTCGTCAAAAAAGAACAAACCCGAAGTTATCGTAAAATCAAAAACCACTTTTCATTGGCACGATTCCAATCGAATTAGACTAGCAATTTGCCAAAAATGAACAAACCCGAATTGTTCATGATATCAAAGACCACTTTTCATTGGCTCGATTCCAATCGAATTAGACTAGCAATTCGCCAAAAATGAATAAGCCCCAAATTATCTAGAAATCAAAACCACTTTTCATTGGCTCGATTCCAAACGAATTGGATTAGCAATTCGTCCAACGCAAACAGACCCGAAGTTATCATGAAATCAAAAACCAGTTTTCATTTGCTCCATTCCAATCGAATCAGACTAGCAATTTACCGAAAATGAACAAACTTGAAGTTATCATGAAATCAAAAACCACTTTTCATTGGCTCGATTCCAATCGAATTAGGCTAGCAATTCGTCAAAATCGAACAAACCCAAAGTTTTAATGAAATCAAAAACCACCTTTCATTGGCTCGATTCAAATAGAATTAGACTAGTAATTTTTCGAAAATGATCAAACCCGAAGTCATCATGAAATCAAAAACAACTTTTCATTGGCTCGATTCCAATCGAATTAGACTAGCAAT
>NW_019267087.1:0-6250 GCF_002742605.1 Olea europaea var. sylvestris
TGGATTGAACTCACCGCTTCATCATGACCTATGAGGGATTTCGCCCATTTTTCGAACGAATGAGCACTTGCATATTTGGAACGTTCGAATTGTTGGCGGTCGAAGAATTGAGTGCAACGTTTCCATTCGGCGTCCGTTTTGGGCCCATAAGTACTTTTTGTAAATGTAGTGACCGTTTTGGATTGAACTCACCGCTTCATTGTGACCTATGAGGGATTTCGCCCATTTTTCGAAAGACTTAGCACTTGCATAATTTGAACGCTTGGATTCTCGGCGTTCAAAGAATTGAGTGTATCTTTTGCTTGCGGTGTCCATTTTGAGCCCATAAGTACTTTTTGGAAATGTAGCGGCCGTTTTGGATTGAACTCATTGGTTCATCATAACGTATGAGGGATTTTGACCATTTTCGAACGAATGTGCTCTTGCATATTTGGAATGCTTGGATTGTCGGTGTTTGAAGAATTGAGCGTAACGTTTGCATACGGCATCCGCTTTGGGCCCATAAGTACTTTTCGTAAATGTAGTGACCGTTTTGGATTGAACTCACCGCTTCATCGTGACGTATGACGGATTTTACCCATTTTTCGAAAGAATGAGCACTTGCATATTCGGAACGCTTGGATTGTCGACGTTCGAAGAATTGAGAGTAACTTTTGCATACGGCGTCCGTTTTGGGCCCATAAGTACTTCTTGGAAATATAGTGCGTTTTGGATTGAACTCACCGCTTCGTCGTGACCTATGAGGGATTTCGCCCATTTTTCGAACGAATGAGCACTTGCATATTTGGAATGCTCGGATTGTTGGCGTTCGAAGAATTGAGCACAACGTTTGCATTCGGCATCCGTTTTGGGCCCATAAGTACTTTTTGGAAATATAGTACGTTTTGGATTGAACTCACCGCTTCATCGTGACCTATGAGGGATTTCGCCCATTTTTCGAAAGAATGAGCACGTGCATATTTGGAACTCTTGGATTGTCGGCGTTCGAAGAATTGAGCGTAACTTTTGCATACGACGTCTGTTTTGGGCCTTTAAGTACTTTTCGAAAATGTAGCGACCATTTTGGATTGAACTCACTACTTCATCGTGACGTATGCGGGATTTCTTCCATTTTTCGAAAGAATGAGCACTTGCATATTTGGAATGCTTGGATTGTCGGCGTTCAAAGAATTGAGCGTAACTTTTGCACACGGTGTCCATTATGGGCCCATAAGTACTTTTTGGAAGTGTAGCGACCGTTTTGGATTGAACTCATGACTTCATCGTAACGTATGAGGGATTTTGTCCACTTTTTGAAAGAGTGAGCACTTGCATATTTGGAACGCTTAGATTGTCAGCGTTCAAAGAATTGAGCGTAAATTTTGCATACGGTGTCCGTTTGGGGCCCATAAGTACTTTTTGGAAATGTAGCGACCATTTTGGATTGAACTCACCGCTTTATCGTGACGTATGACGGATTTTGCCCATTTTTCGAAAGAATGAGCACTTGCATATTCGGAACGCTTGGATTGTCGACGTTCGAAGAATTGAGAGTAACTTTTGCATACAGCGTCCGTTTTGGGCCCATAAGGACTTTTTGGAAATATAGTGCGTTTTGGATTGAACTCACCGCTTCATCGTGACGTATGAGGGATTTTGCCCATTTTTCGAAAGAATGAGCATTTGCATATTTGGAACGCTTGGATTGTCGACGTTCGAAGAATTGAGAGTAACTTGTGCACACAGCGTCCGTTTTGGGCCCATAAGTACTTTTCGAAAATGTAGTGACCGTTTTGGATTGAACTCACCGCTTTATCGTGACCTATGAGGGATTTCGCCCATTTTTAAAAAGAATGAGCACTTGCATATTTGGAGCGCTTGGATTGTCGGCGTTCGAAGAATTGAGCGTAACTTTGCATACAGCGTCCGTTTTGGGCCCATAAGTACTTTTTGGAAATATAGTGCGTTTTGGATTGAACTCACCGCTTCATCGTGTCCTATGAGGGATTTCGCCCATTTTTCGAACGAATGAGCACTTGCATATTTGGAATGCTCGGATTGTTGGCGTTCGAAGAATTGAGCGCAACGTTTGCATTCGACATCCGTTTTGGGCCCATAAGTACTTTTTGTAAATGTAGTGACCGTTTTGGATTGAACTCACCGCTTTATCGTGACCTATGAGGGATTTCGCCCATTTTTAAAAAGAATGAGCACTTGCATATTTTGAGCGCTTGGATTGTCGGCGTTCGAAGAATTGAGCGTAACTTTTGCAAACGGCGTCCGTTTTGGGCCCATGAGTAGTTTTCGAAAATGTAGTTACCGTTTTGGATTGAACTCACCGCTTCATCATGACCTATGAGGGATTTCGTCCATTTTTCGAAAGAATGAGCACTTGCATATTTGGAACGCTTGGATTGTCGGCGTTCGAAGAATTGAGCGTAACTTTTGCATACGGCGTCCGTTTTGGGCCCATAAGTACTTTTCGAAAATGTAGTGACCGTTTTGGATTGAACTCACTACTTCATCGTGACATATGCGGGATTTCAACCATTTTTTGAAAGAATGAGCAGTTGCATATTTGGAGCGCTTGGATTGTCGACGTTCGAAGAAATGAGCGTAACTTTTGCATATAGCGTCGTTTTGGGCCCATAAGTACTTTTTTGAAATGTGGCGACCATTTTGGATTGAACTCACTGCTTCTTCATGGCGTATGAGGGATTTTGCCCATTTTTCAAAAGATTGAGCACTTGCATATTTGGAACGCTTTGACTGTCGACGTTCGAAGAATTGACCACTTTTGCGTACGGCGTCCGTTTTAGGCCCCTAAGTACTTTTCGAAAATTTAGTGGCCGTTTTGGATTGAACTCACCACTTCGTCGTGATGTATGAGGGATTTTGGGCATTTTTTAAAGAACGAGCACTTGCACATTTGGATTGTCAGCGTTCGAAGAATTAAGTGTAACTTTTGCGTACGGCGTCCATTTTGGGCCAGTAAGTACATTTTGGAAATGTAGCGACCGTTTTGGATTGAACTCATCGCTTCATCATGACGTATGAGGGATTTCGTCCATTTTACGAAAGAATGAGCACTTGCATATTTGGAACGCTTGGATTGTCGGAGTTCAAGGAATTGAGCGTAACTTTTGCACACGGTGTCCGTTTTGGGCCCATAAGTACTTTTTGGAAATGTAGCGACCGTTTTGGATTGAACTCATCACTTCATCGTGACGTATGAGGGATTTCTTCCATTTTTCGAAAGAATGAGCACTTGCATATTTGGAACGCTTGGATTGTCGGCGTTCAAAGAATTGAGCGTAACTTTTGCATACGGTGTCCATTTTGGGCCCATAAGTACATTTTGGAAATTTAGCAACCGTTTTGGATTGAACTCACCACTTCATCGTGACGCATGAGGGATTTTGCCCATTTTTCAAAAGAATGAGCACTTGCATAATTGGAATGCTTGGATTGTCGGCATTCGAAGAATTGAGCGTAACTTTTGCATACGGCGTCCGTTTTGGGTCCACGAGTACTTTTCGAAAATGTAGTGACCGTTTTGGATTGAACTCACCGCTTCATCGTGACCTATGAGGGATTTCGCCCATTTTATGAAAGAATGAGCACTTGCATATTTGGAACGCTTGGATTGTCGACGTTCGAAGAATTGAGCGTAACTTTTGCATACGGCGTCCGTTTTGGGCCCATAAGCACTTTTCAAAAATGTAGCGACCGTTTTGGATTGAACTCACCACTTCAGCATGACGTATGCGGGATTTTTGCCATTTTTGAAAGAATGAGCACTTGCATATTTGGAAAGCTTGGATTGTCAGCGTTTGAAGAATTGAGCGTAACTTTTGCATACGGCGTCCGTTTTGGGCCCATAAGTACTTTTCGAAAATGTAGTGACCGTTTTGGATTGAACTCACTGCTTCATCGTGACCTATGAGGGATTTCGCCCATTTTTCTAAAGTATGAGCACTTGCATATTTGGAATGCTTGGACTGTTGGCGTTCGAAGAATTTAGCGTAACTTTTGCATAAGGCGTCCATTTTACGCCCATAATTACTTTTCGAAAATGTAGCGACCGTTTTGGATTGAACACACCACTTCGTCGTGACGTATGAGGGATTTTGGCTATTTTTCAAAGAACCAGCACTTGCACATTTGGATTGTCGGGGCTTGAAGAATTGAACGTAACTTTTGCATACGGCGTCCGTTTTGGGCCCATAAGTACTTTTCGAAAATGTAGCGACCGTTTTGGATTGAACTCACCGCTTCATCGTGACGTATGGGGGATTTTTTCCAATTTTCGAAAGAATGAGCACTTGCAAATTTGGAACGCTAGGATTGTCGGCGTTCGAAGAATTGAGAGTAACTTTTACATACGGCGTCCGTTTTGGGCCCATAAGTACTTTTCGGAAATGTAGTGACCATTTTGGATTGAACTCACCGCTTCATGATGACCTATGAGGGATCTCCCCCATTTTTCAAAAGAATCAGCACTTGCGTATTTGGAACGCTTAGATTGTCAGCGTTCGAAGAATTGAGAGTAACTTTTGCATACGGCGTCCGTTTTGGGCCCATAAGTACTTTTTGGAAATGTAGTGACCATTTTGGATTGAACCCACTACTTTGTCGTGACGTATGCGAGATTTCAGCCATTGTTTGAAAGAATGAGCACTTGCGTATTTGGAATGCTTGGATTGTCGGCGTTCAAAGAATTGAGCGTAACTTTTGCATACGACATCCGTTCTGGGCCCATAAGTACTTTTTTGAAATGTGGCGACCGTTTTGGATTGACCTCACCACTTCTTTGTGACGTATGAGAGATTTCACCAATTTTTCAAAAGAATGAGCACTTGCATATTTGGAACGCTTTGATTGTCGACGTTCAAAGAATTGAGCGTAACTTTTGCGTACGATGTTTGTTTTGGGCCCATAAGTACTTTTCGAAAATGTAGCTGCCATTTTGGACTGAACTCACCACTTCGTCATAACGTATGAGGGATTTTTGCCATTTTTCAAAGAATGGGCACTTGCACATTTGGAATGTCGGCGTTCAAAGAATTGAGCGTAACTTTTGCATACGGCGTCCGTTTTGGGCCAGTAAGTACTTTTTGGAAATGTAACGACCGTTTTGGATTGAACTCATCGCTCCGTGGTGATGTATGAGGGATTTCGTCCATTTTTCGAAAGAATGAGCACTTTCATATTTGGAACGCTTGGATTGTCGACGTTCAAAGAATTGAGCGTAACTTTTGCATACGGCGTCCGTTTTGGGCCAGTAAGTACTTTTTGGAAATGTAACGACCGTTTTGGATTGAACTCATCGCTCCGTGGTGATGTATGAGGGATTTCGTCCATTTTTCGAAAGAATGAGCACTTTCATATTTGGAATGCTTGGATTGTCGACGTTCAAAGAATTGAGCGTAACTTTTGCATACAGTGTCCGTTTTGGGCCCATAAGTACTTTTTGGAAATGTGGCGACCGTTTTGGATTGAACTCACCGCTTCATCGTAACGTATGAGGGATTTTGCCCATTTTTCGAAAGAACAAGCACTTGCATATTTGGAATGCTTGATTGTCGGCGTTCAAAGAATTGAGCGTAACTTTTGCATACGACGTCCGTTTTGGGCCAGTAAGTACTTTTTGGAAATGTAGCGACCGTTTTGGATTGAACTCATCACTTCGTGGTGACGTATGAGGGATTTCGTCCATTTTTCGCAAGAATGAACACTTGCATATTTGGAACGCTTGGATTGTCGGTGTTCAAAGAATTGAGCGTAACTTTTGCATACGGTGTCCGTTTTGGGCCCATATGTACTTTTTTGAAATGTGGCGATCGTTTTGGATTGTACTCACCGCTTCTTCGTGATGTATGAGGGATTTTGCCCATATTTCGAAAGAATGAGCACTTGTATATTTGGAACGCTTGGATTGTCGATGTTCGAAGAATTGAGCGTAACTTTTGCATACGGCGTCAGTTCTGGGCCCATAAGTACTTTTCGTAAATGTAGTGACCGTTTTGGATTGAACTCACCGGTTCATCGTGACCTATGAGGGATTTCACCCATTTTTCAAAAGAATGAGGACTTGCATATTCGGAACGCTTGGATTTTCAGCGTTCGAAGAATTGAGCGTAACTTTTGCATTCGGCGTCCATTTTGGGCCCATAAGCACTTTTCGAAAATGTAGCGACCGTTTTGGATTGAACTCACTGCTTCGTTGTGACGTATGTGGGATTTCAGCCATTTTTCGAAAGAATGAGCA
>NW_019267088.1:0-6246 GCF_002742605.1 Olea europaea var. sylvestris
CAAAGCGGACACCGTGAGCAAAAGTTACGCTCAATTCTTCGTACGCCGACTATCCAAGCCTTCCAAATATAAAATTGCTCATTCTACAAAAAATGGCCGAAATCCCTCATACGTCACGACGAAGTGGTGAGTTCAATCTAAAACGGTCGCCACATTTCCAAAGAGTACTTATGGGCCCGAAACGGACACCGTGTGCAAAAGTTACACTCAATTCTTCGTACACCGACTATCCAAGCCTTCCAAGTATAAAATTGCTCATTCTATCGAAAAATGGCCAAAATTCCTCATACATCACGACGAAGCTATGAGTTCAATCCAAAACGGTCGCCACATTTCCAAAGAGTACTTATGGGTCCGAAACGGACACCGTGTGCAAAAGTTATGCTCAATTCTTCGTACGTGGACTATCCGAGCGTTCCAATTATAAAAGTACTTGTTCTTTTGAAAAATGGCCAAAATCCATCAAACGTAACGATGAAGTTGTGAGTTCAATCCAAAACGGTCGTTACATTTCCAAAAAGTACTTATGGGCCCGAAACGGACACTGTGTGCAAAAGTTACGCTCAATTCTTCGTACGCTGACTATCCAAGCCTTCCAAATATAAAAGTGCTAGTCCTTTCGATAAATGGCTAAAATGCCACATACGTTATGATGACGTTGTGAGTTCAATCCAAAACGGTCGCTACATTTCCAAAAAGCACTTATGGGCCCAAAGCGGACACCGTGAGCAAAAGTTATGCTCAATTCTTCGTACGCCGACTATCCAAGCCTTCCAAATATAAAATTACTCATTCTACGAAAAATGGCCAAAATCCCTCAAACGTCACGACGAAGTGGTGAGTTCAATCTAAAACGGTCGCCACATTTCCAAAGAGTACTTATGGGCCCGAAACGGACATCGTGTGCAAAAGTTACGCTCAATTCTTCGTACGCCGACTATCCAAGCCTTCCAAATATAAAATTGCTCATTCTATCGAAAAATGGCCGAAATCCCTCATGCATCACGACGAAGCTGTGAGTTCAATCCAAAACGGTCGCTACATTTCGAAAGAGTACTTCTGGGCCCGAAACGGACGCCGTGTGCAAACGTTACGCTCAATTCTTCGTACGCCGACTATCCGAGCGTTCCAATTATAAAAGTACTCTTTCTTTCAAAAAATGGCCAAAATCCATCTAACGTAACGATGAAGTTGTTAGTTCAATCCAAAACGGTCGCTACATTTCCAAAAAGTACTTATGGGCCCGAAACGGACACTGTGTGCAAAAGTTACACTCAATTCTTCGTACGCTGACAATCCAAGCCTTCCAAATATAAAAGTTCTAGTCCTTTCGACAAATGGCCGAAATCCCACATACGTCTCGACGACGTTGTGAGTTCAATCCAAAACGGTCGCTACATTTCCAAAAAGTACTTATGGGCCCAAAGCGGACACCGTGAGCAAAAGTTACGCTCAATTCTTCGTACGCCGACTATCCAAGCCTTCAAAATATAAAATTGCTCATTCTTTCGAAAAATGTTCGAAATCCCTCATCCGTCACGACGAAGCGGCGAGTTCAATCGAAAATAGTCGCTACATTTTCAAAGAGTACTTATGGGCCCGAAACGGACACCGTGTGCAAAAGTTACGCTCAATTCTTCGTACACCTAATATCCGAGCATTCCAATTATAAAGTACTTGTTCTTTCGAAAAATGGCCAAAATCCATCAAACGTAACAATGAAGTTTTGAGTTCAATACGAAACGGTCGCTACATTTTCAAAAAGTACTTATGGGCCCGAAAAGGACACCGTGTGCAAAAGTTACGCTCAATTCTTCGTACGCTGACAATCCAAGCCTTCCAAATATAAAAGTGCTAGTCCATTCGAAAAATGGCCGAAATCCCACATACGTCTCGACGACGTTGTGAGTTCAATCCAAAATGGTCGCTACATTTCCAAAAAGTACTTATGTGCCCAAAACGTACGCCGTGAGCAAAAGTTACGCCCAATTCTTCGTACGCCGACTATCCAAGCCTTCCAAATATAAAATTGGTCTTTCTTTCAAAAAATGGCCGAAATCCCTCATACGTCACAACGAAGCGGTGAGTTCAATCAAAAACAGTCGCTACATTTCCAAAGAGCACTTATGGGCCCGAAACGGACACCGTGTGCAAAAGTTACGCTCAATTCTTCGTACGCCGACTATTCGAGCGTTCCAATTATAAAAGTACTTGTTCTTTCGAAAAATGGCCAAAATCCATCAAACGTAACAATGAAGTTTCGAGTTCAATCCAAAACGGTCGCTACATTTTCAAAAAGTACTTATGGGCCCGAAATAGACACCGTGTGCAAAAGTTACGCTCAATTCTTCGTACGCTGACTATCCAAGCCTTCCAAATATAAAATTGCTAGTCCTTTCGAAAAATGGCCGAAATCCCACATACGACACGACGACGTTGTGAGCTCAATCCAAAACGGTCGCTACATTTCCAAAAAGTACTTATGGGCCCAAAACGGACACCGTGAGCAAAACTTACGCTCAATTCTTCGTATGCCGACTATCAAAGCCTTCCAAATATAAAATTGCTCATTCTTTCAAAAAATGGCCAAAATCCCTCATATGTCACGATAAAGTTGTGAGTTCAATCCAAAACGGTCGCTACGTTCCCAAAAAGTACTATTGGGCCCAAAACGGACACCGTGTGCAAAAGTTACGCTCAATTCTTTGTACGCCGACTATCCAAGCCTTCCAAATATAAAATTGCTCATTCCTTCAAAAAATTGCCGAAATCCCTCATACGTCATGACGAAGTAGTGAGTTCAATCCAAAATGGTCGCTTCATTTCCGAAAAGTACTTATGGGCCCAAAACGGACACCGTGTGCAAAAATTACGCTCAATTCTTCGTACGCCGACTATCCAACCCTTCCAAATACAAAATTGCTCATTCATTCGAAAAATGGCCAAAATTCTTCATACCTCACGATGAAGCGATGAGTTCAATCCAAAACGATCGCTACATTTCCAAAAAGTACTTATGGGTCCAAAACGGACACCGTATGCAAAAGTTACGCTCAATACTTCGTATGCCGACTATCCAAGCGTTCCAAATATAAAAGTGGTCATTCTTTTAAAAAATGGCCGAAATCTCTCGGACATCAGGACGAAGTTGTGAGTTCAATCCAAAACGGTCGCTACATTTCCAAAAAGTACTTATGGGCCCAAAACGGACACCGTGTGCAAAAGTTACGCTCAATTCTTCGTACGCCGTCTACCCAAAACTTCCAAATATAAAATTGCTCATTCTTTCAAAAAATGGCTGAAATCCCTCATACGTCACTTCGAAGTAGTGAGTTCAATCCAAAACGGTCGCTACATTTCCAAAAAGTACTTATGGTCCCAAAACGGACACCCTGTGCAAAAGTTACGCTCAATTCTTCGTACGCCGACTATCCAAGCCTTCCAAATATAAAATTACTCATTGTTTCGAAAAATTGTCGAAATCCCTCGTATATCACGACGAAGCGGTGAGTTCAATCCTAAACGATCGCTACATTTCTAAAGAGTACTTATGGGCCCGAAACAGACACCGCGTGCAAAAGTTACGCTCAATTCTTCGTACGCCGACTATCCGAGCGTACCTATTATAAAAGTACTCGTTCTTTCGAAAAATGGCCAAAATCCTTCGAATGTCATGATGAAGTTGTGAGTTCAATCCAAAACGGTCGCTACATTTCCAAAAAGTACTTATGGGCCCAAAATGGACACCGTGTGCAAAAGTTACGCTTAATACTTCGTATGCCGACTATCCAAGCGTTCCAGATATAAAAGTGGTCATTCTTTTAAAAAATGGCCGAAATCCCTCAGACGTCAGGACGACGTCGTGAGTTCAATCCAAAACGGTCGCTACATTTTCAAAAAGTATTTATGGGCCAAAAACAGACACCATGTGCAAAAGTTAGGCTAAATTCTTCGTACGCCGACTATCCGAGCATTCCAAACATAAAAGTACTCCTTCTTTTGAAAAATGGCCAAAATCCCTCAAACGTCATGACGAAGTAGTGAGTTCAATCAAAAACGGTCGCTACATTTTCAAAACGTACTTATTGGCCCGAAATGGACACCGTGTGCAAAAGTTATGCTCAATTCTTCGTACGCTGTCTATCCAAGCCTTCCAAATATAAAGGTGCTCGTCCTTTCGAAAAATGGCCAAAATCCCGCATACATCACGACGACGTTGTGAGTTCAATCCAAAACGGTCGCTACATTTCCAAAAAGTACTTATGCGCCGAAAATAGACACCGTGTGCAAAAATTACGCTCAATTCTTTGTACGCCGACTATCAGCCTTTCAAATATAAAATTGCTCATTCTTTCAAAAAATGGCCGAAATCCCTCATACGTCACGACAAAGTTGTGAGTTCAATCCAAAACGGTCACTACATTTCCAAAAAGTACTTATGGGCCCGAAACGGACACCGTGTGCAAAAGTTATGCTCAATTCTTCGTACGCCGACTATCCGAGCATTCCAAATATAAAAGTACTCGTTCTTTCAAAAAATGGCCAAAATCTCTCAAACGTTACGATGAAGTAGTGAGTTCAATCCAAAACGGTCATTACATTTCCAAAAAGTACTTATGGGCCCGAAACGGACAATGTGTGCAAAAGCTTTGCTCAATTCTTCGTACGTCGACTATCCAACCCCTTACAAATATGAAAGTGCTCGTTCTTTCGAAAAATGGCCGAAATCCCTCAAACGTCACGACGAAGTTGAGAGTTCAATCCAAAACGGTCGCTACATTTCCAAAAAGTACTTATGGGCCCAAAACGGACACCGTGTGCAAAAGTTAGGCTCAATTCTTCGTACGCCGACTATACAAGCCTTCCAAATATAAAATTGCAAATTCTTTCGAAGAATGGCCGAAATCCCTCATACATCACGACGAAGCGGTGAGTTCAATCCAAAACGGTCGCTACATTTCCAAAGAGTACTTATGGGCCCGAAACGGACACCGTGTGCAAAAGTTACGCTCAATTCTTCGTACGCCGACTATCCAAGCCTTCCAAATATAAAATTGCTCATTCTTTCAAAAAATGGCCGAAATCCCTCATACGTCACGGCGAAGTTGTGAGTTCAATTCAAAACGATCGCAGCATTTCCAGAAAATACTTATGGGCCCAAAACGGACACCGTGTGCAAAAGTTAGGCTCAATTCTTCGTACGCCGACTATCCAAGCCTTCCAAATATAAAATTACTCATTCTTTCGAAAAATGGCAGAAATTTGTCGTACCTCACGATGAAGCGGTGAGTTCAATCCAAAACGGTCGCTACATTTCCAAAAAGTACTTATGGGCCCAAAACGGACACCGTGTGGAAAAGTTACGCTCAATTCTTCGTACGCCGACTATCCGAGCGTTCCAAATATAAAAGTGCTCATTCTTTCAAAAAATGGCCATAATCCCTAATACATCACGATGAAGTGGTGAGTTCAATCCAAAATGGTCGCAGCGTTTCCAAAAAATACTTATGGGCCCGAAACGAACACCGTGTGCAAAAGTTACGCTCAGTTCTTCGTACGCCGACTATCCAAGCGTTCCAAATATAAAAGTGCTCATTCTTTCAAAAAATGGCCGAAATCCCTCATACATCGCCATGAAGCGCTGAGTTCAATCCAAAATGGTGGCTACATTTCCAAAAAGTACATATGGGCCCGAAACAGATACCATGTGCAAAAGTTACGCTGAATTCTTCGTGCGCCGACTATCCGAGCATTCCAAATATAAAAGTGCTCGTCCTTACGAAAAATGGCCAAAATCCCTTAATCGTCACGACAAAGTTGTGAGTTCAATCCAAAACGGTCGCTACATTTCCGAAAAGTACTTATGGTCCCAAAACGGAAACCGTGTGCAAAAGTTACGCTCAATTCTTCGTACGCCGACTATCCAAGCCTTCCAAATATAAAATTGCTCATTCTTTCGAAAAATGGCCGAAATCCCTCATACGTCACGACGAGTGCAAAAGTTACGCTCAATTCTTCGTACGCCGACTATCCAAGCCTTCCAAATATAAAATTGCTCATTCTTTCGAAAAATGGCCGAAATTCCTCATACATCACGACGAAGCGGTGAGTTCAATCCAAAACGATCGCAACATTTCCAAAAAATACTTATGGGCCCGAAACAAACACCGTGTGCAAAAGTTACGCTCAATTCTTCGTACGCCGACTATCCAAGCCTTCCAAATATAAAATTGCTCATTCTTTCGA
>NW_019267089.1:0-6241 GCF_002742605.1 Olea europaea var. sylvestris
CTTCTCCATCCGGTGTCCGTTTTGGGACCATAAGTACTTTTTGGAAATGTAGCGACCGTTTTGGATGGAACTCACCACTTCGTTGTGACGTATGAAGGATTTCAGCCATTTTTCGAAACAATGAGCACGTGCATCTTTTGAACGTTTGGATTGTCGGCGTACGAAGAATTCAGCGTAACTTTTGCACACGGGGTCCGTTTTGGGCCCGTAAGTACTTTTTGGAAATGTAGCGACCGTTTTGGATTGAACTCACCACTTCGTCGAGACGTATGAGGGATTTCGATCATTTTTTAAAAGTGTGAACACTTGCATATTTGGAACGCTTGGATTGTCGGCGAACAAAGAATTGAGCGTAACTTTTGCACCCGGTGTCCGTTTTGTGCCCGTAAGTACTTTTTGGAAATGTAGCTACGGTTTCGGATTGAACTCACAACTTCGTCGTGACGTATGAGGGATTTCGGCTATTTTTCGTAAGAAAGAGAACTTGCATATTTGGAACGCTCGGATTGTCGACGTACGAAGAATTGAGCGTAACTTTTGCACCCGGTGTTCGTTTTGGGCCCGTAAGTCCTTTTTGGAAGTGTTGCGACCGTTTTTGATTGAACTCACAACTTCGTCGTGACGTATGAAGGATTTTGGCCATTTTTTGAAAGAATGAGCACTTGCATATTTTGAACGTTTGGATTGTTGGCGTACGAAGAATTGAGCGTAACTTTTGCACACGGTGTCCGTTTTGGGCCCGTAAGTACTTTTTGGAAATGTAGCGACCGTTTTAGATTGAACTCACCACTTCATCGTGACGTAAGAGGGATTTTGGTCATTTTCCGAAGGTGTGAGCACTTGCCTATTTGGAACGCTTGGATTGTCGGCGTACGAAGAATCGAGCTTAACTTTTGCACACGGTGTCCGTTTTGGGCCCGTAAGTACTTTTTGGAAATGTAGCGACCATTTTTTATTGAACTCACCACTTCGTCGTGACGTATGAGGGATTTTGGTCATTTTTTGAATGTGCGAGCACCGGCTATTTGGAACGCTTGGATTGTCGGCGTACGAAGAATTGAGCGTGACTTTTGCACCCGGTGTCCGTTTTGGTCCCTAAGTCCTTTTTGGAAATGTAGCGACCGTTTTGGATTTAACTCACAACTTCGTCGTGACGTATGAGGGATTTCGGCCATTTTTCGAAAGAATGAGCACTTGCATATTTGGAACGTTTGGATTGTCGGCGTATGATGAATTGAGCGTAACTTTTGCACACTGTATCCGTTTTGGGCCCGTAAGTACTTTTTGGAAATGTAGCGACCATTTTTGATTGAACTCACCAGTCCGTCGTGACGTCTGAGGGGTTTTGGTCATTTTTTGAAAGTGTGAGCACTTGCATATTTGGAACGCTTGGATTGTCGGCGTACAAAGAATTGAGCGTAACTTTTGCACCCGATGTCCGTTTTGGGCCCGTAAGTCCTTTTTGGAAATGTAGCGACCGTTTTGGATTGAACTCACCACTTCGGTCATTTTTCGAAACTGTGAGCACTTGCATATTTGGAACGTTTGGATTGTCTGCGTATGAAGAATTGGGCGTAACTTTTGCACACGGTGTCTGTTTTGGACCATAAGTACTTTTTGGAAATGTAGCGACCGTTTTGGATTGAACTCACAACTTCGTCGTGATGTACGAGAGATTTCAGCCGTTTTTCGAAAGAATGAGCACTTGCATATTTTGAACGCCTGGATTGTCGATGTACGAAGAATTGAGCGCAACTTTTGCACCCGGCGTCCGTTTTGGGACCATAAGTACTTTTTGGAAATGTAGCGACGGTTTCGGATTGAACTCACCACTTCGTCGTGACGTATGAGGGATTTCGGCCATTTTTCGAAAGTGTGAGCACTTGCATATTTAGATCGTTTGGATTGTCGGCGTACGAAAAATTGAGCGTAACTTATGCCCACCGTGTCCGTTTTGGGCCCGTAAGTACTTTTTGGAAATGTAGCGACCGTTTTGGATAGAACTCACCACTTCGTCGTGACGTATGAGGGATTTCGGCCATTTTTCGAAAGTGTGAGAACTTGCATATTTGGAACGCTTGGATTGTCGACGTGCAAAGAATTGAGCGTAACTTTTGCACACGGTTTCCGTTTCGGGCCCGTAAGTACTTTTTGGAAATGTTGCGACCGTTTTGGATTGAACTCACCACTTCATCGTGACGTAAGAGGGCTTTCGGTCATTTTTTGATTTGTGAGCACTTATATTTTTGGAATGCTTGGATTGTCGGCGTATGAAGAATTGAGCGTAACTTTTGTACACGGTGTCCGTTTTGGGCCCGTAAGTACTTTTTGGAAATGTAGCGACCGTTTTTGATTGAACTCACCACTTCGTCGTGACGTATGAGGGATATCGGTCATTTTTTAAAAGTGTGAGCACCTGCATATTTGGAACGCTTGGATTGTCGGAGTACGAAGAATTGAGCGTAACTTTTGCACCCGGTGTCCGTTTTGGGCCCGAAAGTACTTTTTGGAAATGTAGCGACCGTTTAGGATTGAACTCACAACTTCGTCGTGACGTAAGAGGGATTTCAACCATTTTTCAAAAGAATGAGCAATTGCATATTTGGAACGCTTGAATTGTTGGCGTACGAAGAATTGAGCGTAACTTTTGCACACAGTGTCCGTTTTGGGACCATAAGTACATTTTGGAAATGTAGCGACCGTTTTGGGTTGAACTCACAACTTCGTTGTGATGTAGCTGGGATTTCGGCCATTTTTCGAAAGAAGGAGCACTTGCATATTTGGAACGCTTGGATTGTCGGCGTATGAAGAATTGGGCGTAACTTTTGCACACGGTGTCCGTTTTGGACCAGAAGTACTTTTTGGAAATGTCGCGACTGTTTTGGATTGAACTCACAACTTCGTCGTGACGTACGAGGGATTTCGGCCATTTTTCAAAAGAATGAGCACTTGCATATTTTGAACGCCTGGATTGTCGACGTACGAAGAATTGAGCACAACTTTTGTACCCGGTGTCCGTTTTGGGCCCGTAAGTACTTTTTCGAAATGTAGCGACTGTTTTGGATTGAACTCACCACTTCATCGTGACGTATGAGGGATTTCAGCCATTTTTCGAAAGAATGAGCACTTGCATATTTGGAAGGCTTGGATTGACGGCGTACGAAGAATTGAGCGTAACTTTTGCCCACGGTGTCTGTTTTGGGCCCGTAAGTACTTTTTCGAAATGTAGCGACTGTTTTGGATTGAACTCACCACTTCATCGTGACGTATGAGGGATTTCAGCCATTTTTCGAAAGAATGAGCACTTGCATATTTGGAACGTTTGGATTGTCGGCGTACGAAAAATTGAGCGTAACTTTTGCCCACGGTGTCTGTTTTGGGCCCGTAAGTACTTTTTGGAAATGTAGCGACCGTTTAGGATTGAACTCGCCACTTCGTCGTGACGTATGAGGGATTTCGGCCATTTTTCGAAAGTGTGAGCACTTGCATATTTGGGATGCTTGGATTGTCGACGTACAAAGAATTGAGCGTAACTTTTACACATGGTGTCCGTTTCGGGCCCGTAAGTACTTTTTGGAAATGTAGCGACCGTTTTGGAATGAACTCACCACTTCGTCGTGACGTAAGAGGGATTTCGGTCATTTTTCGAAGGTGTGAGCACTTGCATATTTGGAACGGTTGGATTGTCGACGTACGAAGAATTGAGCTTAACTTTTGCACACGGTGTCCGTTTTGGGCCCGTAAGTACTTTTTGAAAATGTAGCGAACGTTTTTGATTGAACTCACCACTTCGTCGTGACGTATGAGGAATTTTGGTCATTTTTCAAAAGTGTGAGCACCTGCCTATTTGGAACGCATGGATTGTCGACGTACGAAGAATTGAGCGTAACTTTTACACCCGGTGTCCGTTTTGGGCCCGTAAGTCCTTTTTGGAAATGTAGCGACTGTTCTGGATTGAACTCACAACTTCGTCGTGACGTATGAGGAATTTTGGTCCTTTTTCAAAAGTGTGAGCACCTGCCTATTTGGAACGCATGGATTGTCGACGTACGAAGAATTGAGCGTAACTTTTGCACACGGTGTCCGTTTTGGGCCCGTAAGTACTTTTTGGAAATGTAGCGACCGTTTTTTATTGAACTTACAACTTCATCGTGACGTAAGAGGGATTTTGACCATTTTTCGAAAGAATGAGCACTTGCATATTTGGAACGCTTGGATTGTTGGCGTACGAAGAATTGAGCGTAACTTTTGCACACATTGTCCGTTTTGGGACCATAAGTACATTTTGGAAATGTAGCGACTGTTCTGGATTGAACTCACAACTTCGTCGTGACGTACGTGGGATTTCGGCCTTTTTTCGATAGAAGGAGCACTTGCATATTTGGAATGCCTGGATTGTCGACGTACGAAGATTTGAGCTCAACTTTTGCACCCGGTGTCCGTTTTAGGACCATAAGTAGTTTTTGGAAATGTAGCGACCGTTTTGGATCGAACTCACCACTTCGTCAAGACGTATGAAGGATTTTGGCCATTTTTCAAAAGTGTGAGCACTTGCATATTTGGAACGTTTGGATTGTCAGCGTACGAAGAATTGAGCGTAACTTTTGCACCCGGTGTCCGTTTCGGGACCATAAGTACTTTTTGGAAGTGTAGCGACCGTTTGGGATTGAACTCACCACTTCGTCGTGACGTATGAGGGACTTCGGCCATTTTTCAAAAGAGTGAGCACTTGCATATTTGGTACGTTTGGATTGTCGGCGTACGAAGAATTGAGCGTAACTTTTGCACCCGGTGTCCGTTTCGGGACCATAAGTACTTTTTGGAAGTGTAGCGACCGTTTGGGATTGAACTCACCACTTCGTCGTGACGTATGAGGGACTTCGGCCATTTTTCAAAAGAGTGAGCACTTGCATATTTGGTACGTTTGGATTGTCGGCGTACGAAGAATTGAGCGTAACTTTTGCACACGGTGTCCGTTTTGGGCCCGTAAGTACTTTTTTAAAATGTAGCGACCGTTTTAGATTGAACTCACAATTTCGTCATGACGTATGAGGGACTTCGGCCATTTTTCAAAAGAGTGAGCACTTGCATATTTGGTACGCCTGGATTGTTGACGTACGAAGAATTGAGCACAACTTTTGCACCCGGTGTTCGTTTTGGGACCATAAGTACTTTTTGGAAATGTAGCGACCGTTTGGGATTGAACTCACCACTTCGTCGTGACGTATGAGGGATTTTGGCCATTTTTCAAAAGTGTGAGGACTTGCATATTTGGAACGTTTGGATTGTCAGCGTACGAAGAATTGAGCGCAACTTTTGCACCCGGTGTCCGTTTTTGGACCATAAGTACTTTTTGGAAATGTAGCGACCGTTTCGGATTGAACTCACGACTTCGTCGTGACATATGAGGGATTTCGCCCATTTTTCGAAAGAATGAGTACTTGCTTATTTGGAACGCTTGGATTGTCGACGTATGAAGAATTGAGCGTAACTTTTGCACCCGGTGTTCGTTTTGTGCCCGTAAGTCCTTTTTGGAAATGTGGCGACCGTTTTGGATTGAACTCACAACTTCGTCGTGACGTATGAGGGATTTCAGCCATTTTTCGAAAGAATGAGAACTTGCATATTTGGAACTCTTGGATTGTCGGCGTACGAAGAATTGAGCGTAACTTTTGCACCCGGTGTCCGTTTTGGCTCCGTAAGTCCTTTTTGGAAATGTAGCGACCGTTTTGGATTGAACTCACAACTTCGTCGTGATGTATGAGGGATTTCAGCCATTTTTCGAAAGAATGAGCACTTGCATATTTGGAACGTTTGGATTGTCGACGTACGAAAAATTGAGCGTAACTTTTACACACGGTGTCCGTTTTGGGCCCGTAAGTACTTTTTGGAAATGTGGCGACCGTTTCGGATCGAGCTCACCACTTCGTCGCGACGTATGAGGGATTTCAGTCATTTTTCGAAAATGTGAGCACTTGTATATTTGGAACGCTTGGATTGTCGACGTACAAAGAATTTAGCGTAACTTTTGCACCTAGTGTCCGTTTTGGGCCCGTAAGTACTTTTTGGAAATGTAGCGACCGTTTCGGATTGAACTCACCACTTCGTCGTGACGTATGAGGGATTTGGGCCATTTTTCAAAAAAATGAGCACTTGCATATTTGGAACGCTTGGATTGTCGACGTACGAAGAATTGAGCGTAACTTTTACACCTGGTGTTCATTTTGGGCCCGTAAGTCCT
>NW_019267090.1:0-6240 GCF_002742605.1 Olea europaea var. sylvestris
AGGAATTTGTGGAGCTGAAGGACGAAAAGGCCTTGAACAAATATGCAAACTTCCTTTGGTAGGGGAAGAAGAATCTTTGGATCACTGAGGAAACCCACTTGAAAACAATTGAATAATGAAGTTTCCACGTGTCGGAACATTTAGTGCAATGCCAAACGTTTTGAGCAGGCTAATGATGTTCTATGAATTATTTGGACACATACTATATTTTGACATATTTTATTAAGCTGTACTCAATATTTTTGTTTATTGAAACTCTGGAAAATATGATTATATATGTGTGTTAATGTATATAATTTTTGTTCTTTAATTATTATAGTTTTGATGGTAATCACATCAATAAACAATTTAAAAATGTAAACACTACTTTAATGTATGTTTTTTTGTATGGCGTGCATACAACTTTGTGTGCCATAAAAGGAGGTGAGTATTTATAGCATATGGCTTGCAATAGCATGCCATAAAAAGTGAATTAACAGCATCCAATTCACTTTTTACGGCATGTATTGTATGCCATAAAAAAGCATGAGTATTTACGGCATTGCTTCCTACAGCATGCAAAAGTATTCCATAAAGAACCTTTTACAACGTGCAATGTAAGCCGTAAAAAGCAAACTTTGTAGTAGTTAGTAGAATGGATATGTTAGTTAAGCTTAGAAATTTTTATAGATTGAATCGCCACTAGAGTCATAACATCTCAAGTTTATCCTTCCTGAGAACATATTATGAGAAGATCAATGCAGATACTCCAATATTATTTGCAATAGCTTGTGAGATTTTCATTCTGGAGCTCACACTTCGTGCAATCGCCAAACTCTGGGCATTTTGATGTTGTCAAGGCAATGAGGAATGAAGAGCTTCTGAATTTCCTCAGTGACATTGTTCCTTTTGATAAAGATCAGGTCAGGCCTTTTCTAATTAGATTATATTCAATTTGCAATGCTAATAGCAAAGCCCATATATTTAAAAAGTCCTTTTCCGACTTCAGGTTCCATGCATGAATATGAACACCCAAAATTCCACTAACTCCCTATGTGTGAAGGGAAGTAGATCATGGTGTACAGGTATAGGTTTCAAATCATATACCTTTTCAACATCATCAGCCCTACACTCAGAATCCCTAACCCGGTAAAATAGTTTAGCCCCCATTCGACCCCCATTATTTGAAATAGTATTTTTTTTGAAGAATGTGTGGTTAAAAAACATGAAATAGTTTTGAGATTACGTGTAACATTATTTTGTTAGAGAATGTGTGGCTGATAAGAAGAGAGAGAAAAATGAATTATAATTTTGAATGGGGGCCAAACAAGAACTTAATCAAACATATGTCGATTCTACCAACACAACCTATGCTTCAGGCTGAAGAATGCATAGTAGCCATCCCTGTAAGGTGAGTAGGGAAGGACAACTTTTGTGATATGAAGATTCCAAAAATTGAGGAATTGTAAGGGCCGATGCTCAAGTCGTCAATTGAAGACCACTCAAGAGCAAATTGTGGTGAGCGATGGCAGAAAATCTTTCAATTATTTAGTATTCCTGAATAATCAACAAATATTTGGTGCCAAATTACTCGGTACTCTAGCGAAACAATGAGTGTTTTTGAGTGTTAATCATATACGGCATAATTTCAATGCATCAATGTTAAAGTAGGTGTCAAGCAAGCATTTGGAAGGATAAGATTCACTGTATAAAAAGTAATCTTTGTAGCAGTCTATATGTTTCCCACATCTGCTTTGGCTACTCAACAGTCGGTATGTGTTAAAAATTTTGTTTTAGGGAAGAAATCTGTTTGACATACGAATGCATAGTATATATCGCACGATTGTTTATAAGCATGAGTTTATGATTGCTTGTTGTAACATGTACTATTTTGCATATGTAGTTCCACGACATTTTCATAACATTGTAAATTCTGAGAGTGCTAACTAGGCACATAATTAAATGAAGAATTGTCACGGACATGCATCGTGTAAAGCATGTGCATGGTGCAATTTGGATAATGCAATTAGAGAAAACATTAAAATGTAAACAATAGAATTTGTGAGTTTACTTTATCAAACTCTTAATGCATTGTCTATATAATAGCATTTTAATACAACATCACAGTTTATTACATTATACAAATAGCCATATATAGATTGAAAAATAAAAACGGGTTAGATTTACTTTTGGTCTTCAAAGAACTAAACTACTTCTAATCAAATTCACATATGACGTACGTTTCTTATTATTACAGCTATAAAATTACTTATTCTATTTAATCATTGTTGTATGTTCGCAGTCAATTAAACAAAATGTGGTATTTTGTGTAATTTTTGACTTTCTACTTAAGCACATAAAAGCTACGGATTAGAATAAAAATACGGGTTTCGTATTTTCCAGATGGCCATGTAGTTATGATCACTGGTGTAAGACTACTTTATTGTATACAAATAAAAAATTGAGAGTTCCTTAAATCTTCCAATTATTCTGTATTCCGTGAGAATCAACAAATGTTTGATGTCCAAATACCCTGCGTAGCAAATGATGAGAGTGTTAAAAGTATCTTGCGTAGTTCCAATTATTGAATTCAAAGTTTTCAAGGTTTGTCAAGCTGAATACATTTGAAGGATGAGATTCATTCTACAAAAAATGCAATCTTTATAGTGCTCTATTTTCCCCCTATTTGTTTTGGCAACTCAATGTTAATTACACAATGATTTTTCTCTAATATCTTATTTCTTTTAGGAGAAAAACTATGAAGAGAATTTATATCAATAAACTTTTGAGGAAAAAAATCCATATAAAATGCAAATACCACCATTAAAAAATTATGATGGGCATACTCTCCTAACGCAAAGTCCGTTAGTTAAAAATGGGACAATATGATTATAATTATGAGATATAGAGCAAGATTAGTTGACGAGAAAGATATTTATTATATACTCTGATATAAACAGATATATATTCTTTATAGACATAAACACACACATTGATGCTGCGTCCCTGCCATGTTGGGGGCCTTGTTTTTAATCAGACCCATTAGAAGATTATCATAAATTGCACTATGATGAGCACAAGTTTATAGTTGGTTGTTTTAACAAGTTTTCATTTATGAGTACATACTCGCATTACAATTTTTGTAACAAAGTAAATTCTAAGAATGATAAACCACCATATAACTACACAATATGTACGATCAATGTGCGAAGTAGGTTCATGGGGTATAACCTAACTTCTTTCGTATTTCTAATGTAATTTGGCCAATTCAATAAACACAAAGAAAATATTAATATACCGTTTAAACACTAAAGGGCATTGTTTACTATTATGAGGGAACATAAATTTTATACGAAACTGTCAAATTATGAATTTTGGCAACCACCGCTAACTTTAGTACGCCAAGCATTTCACTTACATGTTGAAGCAAGAAAGCCCCTGAAAATTCTTTATTCCTTCCAGAATTTTGTCGGGAGTTTCGGCAGCTCAATCCATACAGGCACAATCATCGCAGGAGACTCATCTATAAATCCATCCCCTACAAAATGCCAACAAAATACTTCCCAAAGGTAACGAAAAAGATCCAGTTTACAGTATCATAGAACTACTGTTATTCGTGAAATCATATCTGCACATATCATTTGGTGGTCTTATGAATTGAAGTTATTAAAACTCAGTTAACTATCAATATACACATTTAGATCTTCCATTAAATCTCATATCAATAACAACCTAAATTCAAATTTTTAAATAGAAAATAATAACACAAAGAATCCCCATTCTTATCCCTATGACGATAAGAATTTCCAACAGAATGAACTTGTATTGTCCCAACTCCTTATTCAATCTTCCTTCCCATCACAATTTCTGCAACGCGGCAATTGTCACAAAACTTTGATGGGAACTAGCAATACATTAAATAAATTGTGCTCAAATATGATGGAGAGAATTAGAATACCCAAAAGGTTGTTCAAGCTATTCAACTGTGCTTTGCCGATCCTCAATGGCATACTTATGAAACCCAATGTCAAATAACCCTTGCCTAGTGGTAGGGAAATTCCAGCAAAAAATGTATACAACAGCTGAGTTCGTAGTGATAAATCTCCGTGCTCCTTACAGTGTCATCACAGGCCAACAATTGTTGTACATACTAGCCAACCATTGTTGAACAAACTAAGGACCATAATTTCTCTATACCATTACTCCATAAAATTTTCGCCATACAGAGTAGATGAGATAAGATTTGCAAAGAAAAGAGAATTATAATTCTTCCAAAGATAACATATAAAGATGCAGGTTGCAGGATCATCACGATGAGATCAGCATGATTGTTATATATCAGATCATATCTACATACATCATATGGTGGCCATAAGAATTGAAGATATTGAAACTCAATTAACTTACCAATAAACACATTTCAATCTATTAGTAAATCCCCTATCAATGAAAGCTTAAAATAAAAAAAAATTGAGTAGAATACAATAACTCAAAGATTCCCCATAAATATCTCCAAGAAAAATGAATTTCTAAGAAAATAAACTTAAAACTTTGCCAAAGCAAGAAAATTAAAAAATGTGAGCTAGTGGCCTACCTGTTGCTATCTCCATAAAAAAACGATTTCATCTACTCCAAATTTAGAAATTCGCAACTGTGACTATTTCTATTCCATTTATGTAATAGATCTGTGAATGTCTTCCTATATTATCATTTGTCAAAACAAACATAAATTGCGAGGCTCTTGTTGCGAATTGAACCCGTGACATGCTGCCTTCAAAAGTGTGCTTCCAAAATTAGAAAAAGGAGGAAACGTGTTTTTGGAATAACACTTTATTAATGGAGCTCGTCATCTGGATTGTGACATATGTGATTTCCTGACCATTTGATTGGATTGTAGATCCTTCTATCTACTTAACCATCAGATTTTTGGGCAGCTATTCACATTATTGAGTGAAAGACTTTTCTTCTAGGGTTTCAAGTCACTTCATTCTCTCTTCTTCTCTAAGGGTGAACTCCATTTTCTTCATGATTTTGAGTCCAATATTTGAGTGATTCTTAGAGAAATACATGAGGGATGATAAAGTATTACTCCATTTACTTGTGTTAGTGTACTGTGTTTCAGTGTATTATTTGAATCCGCGTGATTCATGTTGATAGGCCCAATTTCTGTGAGATCTTCATGATCTTGTGTCCAGTTCCTAGGTGGAAAGTGATATACTGTGAAATAAGCACTCGTTTCTATGATTCTGGAGAGGGCATTTTCGATCATTAGGGAAATCTTTGTGATTCAGTGAGATTTCTTTGTGGAATAGTGACCGGTTCTATTGTTCTTCATAAGATAAGTCTTTGTGACTTATTATTTTGTAATATTCTGGAACATTGTTGTATATTTGCTGCCTGATTTTGGGGGTTTATTGTGCAACCGAGCTTTATCCATTTCAATGGATGCTCAACAGGGGATTAGGCATTAAAAGTTGTCGTCGAACCTGTGGGGCTTCGGCCAGAAAAAATCTCTGTGTTCATATTAAATTTCTTGCACTTTATTTTCAGTTTATGAATGTGGTTTTGGAATCTTGATTAATAATTAGTATCTCTCGACTTTTCGACTCCTTATGAACTCGATTTTATGATTGCTTGTTTTAGCATATATTCATTTGCATGTGCAACATGACATATTATGTAAAAAGGTAAATTCTGTGAATGATAAATAGAAACATAACTACAAGAAGAAGTATGACCATGCAATTGCAACGTACAAACCATGTGCTTGATACTTCTAATGAAATTTGGCTAATACAATTTGTATAGAAAAAACATTAATAGGTACACAACATAATTGATCAGGCCACTTTATCAAAGTTTTAACTCCAATATATGAATGTATTCATTACATAAAATTTAAAATGGATTTCAATGTACTAGATATATATATTCACGTTGCAATACTATATCACTAACTTATTCAAACACTTTATAGTTTGTCATTTTGCTTTATCGTTTATGAATAAAAATTTGAGAATTTCCAAAATCTAATTATTGGGTGTTCCTAGCGAATTGACAAATATATTTGATGCCCATATACTCGGTATTGTAGCAAATCAACAAGTGTATTTGGATGCGAATAAAATTCTACATAATTTTAGTGAATCGATATCAAAGTATTCAAGGTTATTCAAGTAAAGAATTTTTAAAGGATAAGATTCACTCTAAAAAGCAATATTTATAGTGGTCTATTTTTCCCTTACTTGTTTTGGGAACTCT
>NW_019267091.1:0-6236 GCF_002742605.1 Olea europaea var. sylvestris
TGGGGGAAAATGGATGAGTGTCATGAAACCAACCTTAGAATAAACACTCCAAGAGAGAGATTAAAGAACAAGTTTGAGGGTGCACATCCAACGAGGGAGAAAAGAAATATTTTACCTGTTAAATGACCAACCGTGGGGTCCATGAAGATTAGATTGGATATGCATACACATTGGTGGAGCATTGAATAAGTGAGAATTCATCTTGGTAGCATTACTTATGAGTGATTTTACAAATTGCTCAAACAGTTTAAATACTTGATTCGAGTTCGGCAAGTTATATAACGAATTGATATTTATGTTTATTTGCTCTTAATATAAGTAGATAATTTAGCTTGGACTAAATAAGAGTTCAAGTTTGATAGTATTTGATAAGTGTATTCTATACACTCATTTAGGATTCTAAAATTGAGCGGATATTCTACCTCATTTTCTGCGAACATAATTAAATGTAGGAGAAAACCCGAATTCTAGCAATTGGCATGAAGATCATCTTAATTAAAGTTGATTCAAAGTAATAGATGATCAATCGGATTACACGTGATCAATTAGAAGAATAAAAAAAGCACTCGGAAGCAATTCACAAGTTTCAGCATGCTAAATCTAACATTTGAAAAGTTTAAGGACTATATTAAAAATTCTCAATACTTGCTAAAGATCACTTATGAATGATTGTAGATGATGAGGATCAAAATGTGGTAATTTATAGATGAAAGGCCTACACTAAAATAAGGAAAGACTCGAGCTAAACCAGAACAAAATTTGAGGGGCCAATTTGAATTTTGTGAAAATTTTGAACCTTGATTGTAACTATTGAGGGTTGCGATTGCAAGGCGTCCTTAAATCATTTCACCAAGAAAAATGTTGAACAGTACGATCACAATGATTTTAACCATGCGATGGCATGGCATGTTCTAGGCAGTCTAATTCTGTTTCCTAATTTCATTCTACCTTTACTTAACATGGTCTTTATATTAGCTAGTCTTCAAAGCTTAGCCTTGTTAGCTACAAGAACTGAAGCATTTTAGTCAAGTTCTTATACTTGATCGATTTTTTTCTCCATCCTTTACCTCTTTTAGAAGTTCTGCACACAGTTTCTCCAAACACTTCACTTTTTTCTCAAGTGAAGAAGCTCATTGGACATAGATCTTGCATTCAACGTGTTGGTCATGATGTAGCACAGCATCTTACTAAAGGTGGACATCGATCAGTTTTCCCTTTCTGTCAAAGTAATCTCCTCCACTAATTTCTCCCAAGGCTTATTAAGATATAAGTACACCTAGCTGACCGGGAAAACAAAGTCAAAGAATGTCAAAAGAATGCCAAAGTCCAATTTCTTGTTGAGACGATTATTGAGCAAATATTTCACATCCGATTTCTTTGTAAGCTAACTTCTTTTGGATTTGGATCTCTTAGGATCCAAATGAGAATGTTCAGTTACCAACGCTTTGCTTTTTCCCAAAGTAGAATGAGATGTATACTTTGAACACTTATCTAAACTATTAGATTAAATTAATTGTTATTGATTTAAATGAATTATGGCTTAGTTTAGTATATATTTCACTTGTAGGAGAAACTCGATGCAAAATGGTGGGTTGGATGAAAGGAGCAAAAAATGGATTAAAATGGAAGCAATCTAAAGTTAGGAGACTAAATCGTATCATTTTGGTACCAGGATTCAACTTAAGTCTTACTCAAGGGAAAGGTTATGAGTTCGAATATTGGCGAACGCGATAGAAAGCCATGACGGGTATGTGGGCGCAAAGCCCACCCAAAGCGGACAGTACGTAAGCTAACAGCTTGGTTACAAAGACCTGAGTCGTTACATCTTCAAAATCTCTTTGACAAACTACCTCAACAAGAATAGTATTGGACATCATTGCATTTCAATTTTCCATTGCCTATAGAATTTTTAACCTCAGCTTGCCTAAGCTCCCAACTAGTTGCCAGTGATGCTAATATAATTAGTGCACATACGACATCATTAAATTTAATCAAAATTGTGTTCAAACAACTAATAATTGTATTTAGCTTATGAGACGTTCAACAACTGGAGCACCTTCAACCATCTTCAAATTAGTAATTTTTTCATCAGATGTACCTTGTCACATGAAGATGGCTTCTCATACATGTCGAACAATACCTTCGTCAAATCAACCGTGATTCTCTCCATCGTCATGTTGTGGCCAACACTCTTCGACTGTGTCAACCCTATAACACCCATTACTTGACAAATGACAATCGACGTGTTTGCAATCATCGCCCTTCATTCCTTTGTGCTTCACATTCGAAAAGGCCTGGTACAATTTTTTACTATACATTAATCCTCAATACATCTTCCAGATTTATCCTTTGTGACATCTTCTTCCATCCCCTCTTTCCAAAAATATTTGTTCCCATTACCAAACTTACAAAAACAGAAAATCACGCTGATTGCTACTCAATTTGTTAATGGAACTGTGTAAGTGTATAGATATTAGCTTTTTAAAATTAAGCATACGTTGCACGGTTGTATGTGAGCATGATTTTATCATTCCCCATTTTAACGTACATTATTTTGCATGTGTAGTAAGTTGCATGTCAAATTATGTAACAAAGTAAATTCCGAGAATGAATAAGTGTGATCAACGTGCAGCGTGCAAAAATGAGCTTGGTGCATAACCTCTTACGTATTTCTAATGTAATTTATTGAATACAATATGTGGAGAGGAAACGTTAATATCTGAACTTGAATTAGTCAGGTTACTTTATAAAATTTTTAAATCGATTATAACGAATGCATTGTATTACATTAAATTGTATAATCACAAAATGATTTTAATGTGCTAGCCATGTAATAGCATTGTAATACTACATGACTAACTTATTAAATTTTACAAATAGAGTAAATGATGAGAATGATAGATATGCACATAACTACATGAATAAGTACGATCAACATGCGATGTACAAAGCTAGTGCATGGTGCATTAACTTTGGTTTTAAAAATTTTCTAAGATAAAATATGCTAACTTTTTGGAACTATCGACTCTGAAATATGTAGTCCTCTAGGTGGTGCAGTACTCTCAAACTATTAGTACATTTTGCTTTACTTAATTTTTTTGGTTATCCACCTTGCTCCCAATTTTAATAAATTGCAATTATTTGCAGTGTATATAGATTTATCTCAATCTCTTTATTATTTAGTACTAGCTGCGAACTTTGTGTTCTCTGAAAGAATTGATACCATAAAAAACAAAGTTGGACCATCAGTTCAATAATTTGCCCTACATCCTAATGGACCTGGTCTGAAGTTTTGGTGATGCATTTTATCTTTTTAAAGTATGGGAAAAACTGATTTTTAATGAATTTCCATTTTTAACCCTTCTTTTCAAATTACCAATTCGCCAATAAGTGAAATGAATACGCTGGTTCTTTATGATAATGGATGAGACAATCTTCCAATCATGAAAGAAATAGCACTTCTTTTCCATCAATGATCCAAAAGAAAAAAATGCCTACCGTTTTTTCCTGCTATACAATTTATTTTCAATATATAGAAACTTATGTGGGAAGGCACAAGTAATTACTGTGGTTGTACCGTTTCCTCAATGTAATGCCGTAGATTAAATTGAGCATTGATTTCTCCATATTTTATGTTGTCATTGGAAACAAACAATTTTTTTTTCTTGGTAATGATTTTATTTCCTAGTTGTCTCTCCTTTCACAGATGTACTGAACGATCACTTGCTTCAATTTGATCAAATAAGAAAGATAATGAAATCTGATGAGCAAGTAAAAGTAGGAATACCTGGACTTACTTTTTTCCCACAAAATCTCCAAATGAAAGAAAACTACCGTAGTTGTGTAGCGGAACCCACTATATTAGCCAAATATTTATTATATCCGAAGAAAAATATAGGAAATATATAAATTAGTATATATCAGAATGACTTCTTTGGTGCTTAATTTAATAGGAATTTGTTGAGCTGAAGGACGAAATGACCTTGAACAAATATGCAAACTTCCTCTAGTAGGTGAAGAAGAATCTTTGGACCGTTGAGAAAACCTACTAGAAAACTATTGAATAATGAAGTTTCCACGTGTTGGAACAGTTAGTGCAATCGCAAAAATTTTGAGCAGGCTAATGATGTTCTTTGAATTATTTGGACACACACTATATGTTGACGTATTATATTAAATTGTACTCAATATTTTTGTTTATTGAAACTATGCAAAATATTATTATATATGTGTTAATGTATATTGTTAGGTCTAAAAGTGTAATCGACGATTCTGTGGACAAAACGAGCAAAATTGTATAATTGTAAAAGTCAAGGACTTAATTGAATATTGGTGTAAAAGTCAGAGACTTAGGGTACAATTTGTATAGATAAGGTAAATTAGTATTTGAGTCATTGAAAGAGTCCAAGATGTCCAAAAAGATCACACAAGATCATCGGAATGCAATTGGAAGTCTAAAGGAAATCAAAAAGCTGCACAAATTATGTTCCGAATTTTCACTCATAATTTCCAATGCATTTATCACATAGAAAACGTTGGAATTTGGACAAGACTATTTATAGAAGAATTGTAGCCTTTCAGTTTGATTTCCGACGCAACTTGAATCACCTTAATCGGACATTGAAAGAGAAAGTTATGATGAAAATACTGACAACTTCTCACTATCGTTCCCTTCTTGCTGGCATTTTGCTCGAGTGAAAAACAGAATACCTCTCGCTGGCTCTCGCTCAAGTGACACTCCCATGCGGCAAAAACCCTATTTCACATTTTTGAGGTACTTTACTCAGCCCATACCACCTAGACACCTTCAAATATAAATACTAAAGCCCTAAGACGAAATTAAAGAGGTTGCTACATTATTCTTTCATTACAAAAGATATTCATGACATCTTTGAAAAGATCCAAGGTGTAATTAATTGGAGATTTCATCTACATAAATCTTGTGATCCGGCAACCATTGTTTTGGGTAAAAACATTGAATCTACATAACCCAAAACACCTTACTTCCTTAATCTATTGAGAAAGGGACTCTCTCATTGGAGGATTGAGAAAAGTGGACTGAGGCACAGTTACAAGCACAAAAACGGACGGTTCTTGGTGTTCCACTTGGTGATACAATCAATTAAGGACCACGAGGTTGAAGTAGATAGCAGATTGGGCTACAGGAGGTAGATCAGGAAGTCTAGCAAGAGGCTAGAAGTATCTACAGCAGTAGATCGTGAGACTGGAACAGCAGGTCTAGCTGGGTATGGAGTTTGGTATAACTTATACTTGCTGAATTGGTATAGTGGAGGTAACTGGCTTGATCTCGGAGTTTTACCCACGTTGGGGATTCTCTGTTATCATATTATTTGTTATTTACTGCTTTGCATAATATACAAATTGCGGCATTCCAACATAGGTTAATTGACTTGTATGATTAATCACCTAGACAACTAATCAAAGTGACTTGTTGCTTTAGTTAGATTAATTCCACACATAGGGTCAAATTGGTTAAAGTGAAATCTAGAACGTAAACTTGGTAACGCATAAAATTTGAACTTGATACTGTATCACGTTAGTCGAACTTTCTAGCATATCTAAGCGTTCTAGGTCAAATTTTTTTTATATATAATTTTTGTTCTTTAATTATTATAGATTTGATGGTCAACACTTCAATAAACAATTTAAAATTAATGTAAATATTGCTTTTAGTGTATGCTTTTTTATGGCATGCATATGTACGCCTTGTGTGCCATAAAAGGAGGTGAGTCTTTATGGCTTGCAATAGCATGCCATTAAAAGTGAATTAACAACATCCAATTCATTTTTCCTGGCATGTATTGTATGCCATAAAAAAATGAGTATTTACGGCATGGCTTCCTACAGCATGCAAAGGTGTGCGGTAAAGAACCTTTTACAACGTGCAATGTAAGCCATAAAAAGCAAACTTTGTAGTAGCGTGTAAAACGGATATGTTAGTTAAGCTTAGAAATTTTTATCGATTGAATCACCACTGGAGAAGTATTTATATTTTGAGCTTCATACCATCTCAAGTTTATCCTTGCTGAGAACATATCATCAGATGATCAATGCAGATACTCCGATGTTATTTGCAATAGCTTGTGAGATTTTCATTCCGGAGCTCACACTTCTTGCAATCGCTGGACTTTACAGCGTCGTGATGTTTTCAAGACAATGAGGGATGAAGAGCTTCTGAATTTCCTACCTAACATTGTTCCTTTTGATAGGGACCA
>NW_019267092.1:0-13613 GCF_002742605.1 Olea europaea var. sylvestris
AGTCTTGTTTATATAGTGGGTTGTGTGAATAATATATAATTTAATAAGTTACCTACCACTTGACTAACTTTAACTAGCCAAAGGCTAACAAACTAACCAAAGGCTAATCACCACTAGAGTGGTGCTTCGCACCACTCGTGCCGCTCCTCAGACCCGGTCCCGATCTCGGTATGCGCACGTCGCAAAGTACGCATTGGGGCGCTTTAGAGGTGCACTTGGCACTTCCCGAGGAGCTGGGGAGCCTTATAATTTTTGGAAATGGACTCGTGGTTCGATGATGTGGCAGCACAAGGCTCGGTAAGTTGGCATTCTAGATGGCACATGAGTAGTAGGTCGCGTCCCTTCGTCCTGCGTGGCGGTTAAATGTACGCGTGGCATCCGCATAGCTGTGACTGTTCAGAAATTGGTGAATAGGCATGATGAATGGACACTTCACTTCATGGTTCAATCTGGGCCGTCAGACCATGAAAATAGTGCGATCCAATGACTAGGACGAATCAGACCAAGTGGTGCACCAGTTCCTGAAATGTCACATACCTATTCCATGAGACACTTCAATCTCTATAAATAGAGACCCCCAAATTCGTTTTTGACACACCAAATCAATTACGAATTTAATTGATTTCTAAATTCTTCTCTCTCCATATTCTGCTCTAAAAATTCTCTTATATTTTCGTGGTTATTCCGTTCGAATACGATCATTCATTGGTTCAACCGACAAGGTTGGTATTGTGCCGTATCGACTTTGGAAGGAGCGTTGTATCTTGGGAGACAGATATCCATAATTCCGTTTGCATTTCATTGAAGGGCGAAATCTGTCTTAAGGAGATTTACTTATTTTATTGGCATACCTCGCTTCATTTACCGTTTTATATTTTTCTGCTTATTTTATTTGTTCTTTTGATTGCGTTAGTCGAATTTCCGACAACACCTCCGTCGTGCTTGCGGTCATGGAAATGACGTTTAGAAATTAAAAGAAAAAAAGACGTACTTTCTCATTTTATGCTCAGATACACAATTTATAAATCGTTTATGTATTCAATCAAAATGAAAGGATTAATTTCAATTATATACATTCATAATTTCTACTCATTATTTAGATATTTCAGGGAAATCAATATTAATTTTCTTTACCATTATAAATGAATAATGTTATGTGTTGTCAACGAATATAGTAGTTGCTCTACGTGGCTTTCGATGTGTCTGCTTGTTATTTAATACATTAATTTTCTCTAATTTTGTTACATCAAATAATAAGTTAATGCTTGAATAATAAACTGTCACATAAGATAACTATTACAATCGCTGACTATTAATAACATTACTTTTTATAAACTTGAACGGAGGTTTAGTAAAAATGGTATTTATTTTTTTTCTTCCAGTAGCGTGCTTGTACTTGAAAGTGCTACCCACTAATTCGGTTAATTAAATTAGAACAATGTAAGGGTTTTCTCTAAACCAAACACGTGAACAACTTCTCATAAGCTGATTTCATATACTAAATTAGTATATATAATGTGATAGATCATAGATTTGACTTTACTTTATTTTCTTGAACTTTCTTACTTATAATTGACAAACATAATTAAGAACTACAAAGTGAATAACTCTTTGTACAAGGTAAAAATAATTATACTAACTACATATTGCACTATAATGAAAGTAATCACGCAGAATCTAAGAAATAATACGAGTACTTAATATCGAAATAAATAGAGAACATTTATCATTATGAAACTAAAAAATTTCACAGAATAAAGATTTTTCAACGTTGTGGTTCTCATTCTTCAATTGTTGCAATTTTATGAGCCAACTGGGTGGACCCTACCTTACGCACTCTCTATAAATAACCATTCCTCTTCTTCACATATCAGCTCATCACTTCTCACTCTTTCTCATCTTATTTCTAGCCATCTTCTGCCTCAAATTTAGCCATATTTCTCATCTTAATTTCATTGCATTTTGAATTATATATATAAGTAAAAGTGATTAATGGCGTCTAGTTCGATATCTTCGAGTGGTACAACCACTTGGACCGCTAAGGAGAACAAGGAGTTCGAGAAGGCACTGGCGATGTATGACCAAGACACGCCCGATCGGTGGGCCAATGTGGCGAGGGCAGTTGGAGGGAAAACCCCGGAGGAGGTGAAGAGGCATTATGAAATCCTTGTTGAGGATGTCAAATACATTGAGAGTGGACAAGTGCCTTTACCCAACTACAAGACCACTGCGGGCGGCAATCGAGGTAGTAACATCAATGCCGAGTAGAGATGTAAAACACTACACCCCACTTATAATTTGTACGCAATAACAAGATTTTTACTTTATAATATTGTCGAGTACTGCAGAGTTTATTTTTAACTCTTTTATTCCCACGAAAATTAACCCATCCCAACCCAAACTTACAAACACAATATATTTATATCAAGAACCCATCTATTTGCAGTCATATTCTATCTCATGCTAAGTTTAGTTTAGCATAAGCTTCCGTAGATTCCTTAATAATCACATGTACATGGAAAATCATAAATACCCACAGCTGTCGTGGCGTACCAATTAAAACCTAGGAAATTGTCGGTTATTTATGGTGATATAAGAGTCCGTACTTAGCCGCCTAATTTGAAATTTCACGTTTAACTAGTTGCGCATTTTTTATCTTGTACTTTGTAATTAATTAATTTTCAAGATATAGACATAATTATAACTTGCATTCATGAATCACTCCGAAAGCTCGTCTTAATGAGGGTCCCATCGTAATTTTCAAACTTGTAGGAAATCTAGGATGAATAATGCCATTTGTATGCCGAATCTTACCCTCCCCTCACATGAGGGGAGGGCCCACGCCCATTTAATGCGTGGGCCTCACCCCCCATGTGAGGGGTAAGGCTCGGTATACATGTAGTAGGGCCGAATCTAGGATAGATAAGCACATTGAGAGAAGCTACATTCCCAGACCTGTCCATTTAGCATTTTTGAAGCACATTTTCCTTTGCAGTTTTCACATGCTAGATATTTGTAAAGTGTGTGTGTGTGTGTGTTTTATTTATTTATTATCCTTGATTAATATTTTATGTTGTAGCCATGCAGGATGAGAAATAAAAGCTCCATTGATGAAGCCGGACGTAAACAAGTTGATGATATGTTATGGTATTTGAATTTTCAACTAAGTTATCCTGTATTTGCATCTATATATTTGCTGATAATATGAAGGGGAAGTAATATATGAAATCATTATTCGTACTTTTTAGTTTTAATTACTGAAATGCTTATGTACAATTTCGTATCAAACCTAATAATGTTCTTGTGTCTAGTTGACATAGGACTTTTATTTGTACATCTCTAAAGAACTTTTGCGATAAATAAAAGAGAAATGTCTCCAATCGAGTTGAAAAATCAAAATTGAATGTACCCGAATGATCATGATAAGAGTAAGATGAGCATTTAATTTCGTAGTTGTCATGTGTATGTTCTTAATGATTTCACTATGAAAAAACATTGAATAAAGATTCTATAATAACCGAATTAACGTTTTTTATCGGAAATATGACATAATTGTTAGCAAAATAGTATAAATATAGTAATTGAATTTAAATAAACAACTAGTCCAAGGTGTGCAAGTACTGTACTTAAAGATAATTTTGGTAAAATCAACTCTTCCCCAGGATTCAACGAAGATTAATTATATTACCACCACTATTTTTATTTCTTGCACTATAATTGTACTTAAAAATCTTAATCTTCGTTTATTATGACACTTATATCTCTAACAACTTTTCATATAGTTCTTATCCTTAAATTTTTCATTAGTTAAGATATTTTGTATTTGATAATAATTTTATGTCCAAGGTCTGTTGAAAATACTTATTTTACCATCATATTTAAAAAATAAATAAATAAAAACTGCAAGAAAAAAAATACTTTTTCCTTATTTCAAAGCATGAAAATAAAATAATTAGATATAAATCGCCATCAAATACAAGATATACTAATTAATGGAAGGTTAAAAATAAGGATTCAACGGAAAAAGTTAACAAAATAATTACTATAATGAGCAAAAATTGAGGAGTTTAACTGTAATTAAAATGTAGTGTATCAAATAAAAATTGTGGTGGTATAATTGCCACAAAATGAAAACTTAAGAAAGCTATGAGGAAATAGTGAGGGGGAACAAATGAAATGGCGGAGAGGTGAGTCAATCTTGAAGATCCAAGAACAACAAGAGTTATCGGTAAAAGAAAAGTCCAACTCAAGCTAATCTGTAGAAATACCTTAGAATTGAAAACTAATTCTAAGAAATTGAATTGCCTAGAAATTGTTTTCCTGAACATTGTAAATTATTGTGTTTAATTGGTATAATTTTTCATGTGAAAATTGTTAAAATAAAAGTATTTTTTGACGTTCGTTTGGTTTTGTTTTATATAAAAATTGTCAATTAAAGGGATACATTTTACTAGTATTGGGAATGAAATTTGTTTCTATTGCTAACACAAAAAAAAATCAAGAAAATCATCTATCTTTTGGTGTTCGTTTGACTTTATTTTACATGAAAATTGCTAATTAAAATGGAATTTTTTTTACAATAATTCTTAAAATTTGTTTCCATTACTTAAAAAAACTAAAAAAAAAACATAACAGGGAACTAAAAAACCAATTCCCACCACGGAAAACCAAGAAAATTTCAAGTTCCAAGAAAATCAAGAAACCAAATTCCGTGAAATTCAAAACCTATCAAACAAACAAAATTGGAAGAAAGTGAAATTTGAATTTCATTTTTCATGAAATTTGAACCAATCAAACATAGCATAAGTGCTACATATACCTAACATTAGAGCAAATTTAATATATGTGTCTCTATTAGGGAAAGCAGGGGTTAGAGTGTCATTCGAATCTGACAAGATTGTAATGACCAAAAATAATGATTTTGTTGGGAAAGGTTACTATACTCCAGGGTTATTTGTACTGAATGTCCACAATGTCAATAATGAAAATGCTAGATTATCTTCTATTTACTCGACGACATGCTAGATTAGGTTATTTTAGTATACCATATAATAAAAAAATGTTGTCATTGGTATGATATCTAATTCTGGCTCTACACGCATAAATAAATGTGAAGGTTGTACTGAGACTAAGCAGACGAAGAAAACATGTACACCTGTTCATGGGGACAGTGAGTTATTAAGTTTAATTCATGCTGATTTAAGTGATTTAAAACAAATGATGACTAGATGTGGAAAGAAATATTATGTGACTTTTATAGATAATTGCTCAAGATACACTAAAGTTTACTTAGAAATAAGGATGAAACTTTTGGTATATATCTAATTTATAAAGCTGGTTGAAAATCAACTAAATAGAAAAATAAAAAGAGTTAGATTATATAGAGAAGGAAATTTTTTACCAAGAAATGAATTTGTGAAAAGGAAGGTATAATTCATAAAACTATTCTTTATTCCCCAGAATCAAATGGTGTAGCTGAAAGAAAGAATAGAACACTAAAATAAATGATGAATGCTATGTATTATGCACCTAATAACTTGTGGGGAAAGCTATCGTATTCGCATCACTTACAAAATAGAATTTCCTATAAGAAAATTGGTAAGACACCTTATGAACTGTGGATTGATTATACTCCTAGCTTAAAATAATTAAAGAAGTGTGGGGGTTATCTTGTTAAGGTTATGCTACCTGAACCTAAGAAGAGAAAAATAGGTTCTAGAACTAATTGTATGTTAATTGGTTATGTTGAACATAGGGCAGCATTTAGATTTCTTGATTGAAAAAGTATATTCTTGATTGCAACACTATTGTTGAAACAAGGAATGCTAAATTCTTTGAGCATATTTATCCATTGTCTGAAGAGATTTTTCATGCATCTGTTAATCAAAACACCAATGAAAGTGTTGACGTGACCTTTAACGAGGAATTAATAAGGAGTAAGAGAGCTAGGAAAGAAATTTCCTTTGGAGATGACTTTGTCACTTATCCTATTGATGGTGACCCAATCACTTACTTTGATACTATCTCATCTTCTAATTCAGCACTTTGAAAAGAAGTTATTGGTAATGAGATTATGTCACTTTTACAAAATTCAGACTTGGGAATTAGTTGACTTACCTCTTACAACAAGTCTCATTGGTTGCAAATGAATTTTTAAGACAAAAATGTTTTCCTAAAGGTTTGATTGATAAATATAAAGCTAGAATAATTGCAAAAGATTTTACACAAAAACAAAATGTTGAATATTTTGATATTTTTGCCCTAGTAACTAGAATTTCTTCAATATATGTTTTAATTGCCTTAGCTCCTATTTACGAGCTTTTAATACATCAAATAAATGTCAAAACAACTTTTTTGAATGGTGATTTAGAAGAAGACACTTATACGGTGCAACCTGATCGCTATATAGCTCCTGGATTATATAATAAAGCGTGTAAATTGAGAAAGTCCATATATGATTTTAAATAAGCACCAAAATAATGGCATGAGAAACTTGATCAAGTTACATTGAGTAATATTTTCTCATCGGTTGATGTGGATAAGTGTGTTTATACAAAAGTTGCTAATAATGAATATGTGATTATTACTTTATATGTGGATGATATGCCTATATTTGGTACTAGCATTCATGTAGTGCAAAGTACTAAATGTTTTCTAACTTCAAAATTTGATATGAAAGCCGTGTGAAGCTAGTGTGATTTTGGGTGTTATAATCATAAGGAAAGACAATGGATATTGTCACAACAACATTATGTAGAGAAACTTCTCAGGAAGTTTGATCACTTCGATGTGACATATGTGGATACTCCTTATGATGCAAATACTCAATTAAAGAAAAATCGGGGTGACCAAATTGCTAATACTAAATATGCTCAAATTATTGGAAGCCTGATGCATTTGATGGACTTTTCTAGACTTGACATAGCTTATGTTGTGTGCAGACTGAGTAGATGTACTCATAATCCTAATCGTGATCATTATGCTGGATTAGTCAGATTAATGAAATATTCAAGAGGTACTATGAACTACGGTATTCTACATAGTAGATTTCCTACTGTATTGAACGAATACAATGATGCGAATTGGATTTATGATTTAAAAGAGACTAAATCCACTAGTGGTCATGTCTTCATTCTTGGCAAGGCGTGGAAATCATCCAAACAAATTATTATTGCTAGATCCACCATGAAATCTGAGTTTATAACTCTAGAATTAGTTGATAGTGAGGCTAATGGCCAAGATTCCTCTAGGAATGTAACCGACACCATCTATGTTGATTTACTGTGATTATGTGAAGTTGGCCATTCATTTGACTAAACCATTGGGAAAAAAAATTATTTTTTGAAAAATCGAGGAAAATGGGACTAAAACCTATATGAGATATCAATGTTGATGGTAACCTGATCTATGTGATTGGAGATCCCCATGAATTAGGTTCACATGGGTAATAACAAATCACTTGATGATACTGACGCACTACACAATTAACAAAGTCCTACCTATTGCGTGTGATTAGTGCTTAACTGCAATTTTAACGTGAGGTTGAGTTAAACTCTTAATGTATTCCATAGCCTTTAGTGTGGTTTACAAAGATAAAGTGTACACTTTATGAAATTACCATATGAGTGTGGAGTGGGGCCACTTCAATGAGATTGTGGCAAAATCTCTAAATGACTCATGATAACTAGATGTGCATATGGCCTATTAGTCCAAACACACGTGGTTTATAGAAGCTATAAGCTTCATCGATAATTCTGTAAGTTATGTTTCATTCTTTCTACATATGGTTCATAGTGCAAAAGACATCACACTCGAAGCATTTTTACATCTATGCGTATAGATCCAATATAAATCTTTCAAAGTATGGGGGCATTGTTGCATAAATTTTTTTAAAAGAATATCTTTGATTAATTCATTTGAATTGGTTGTTATTTTCAACCGCCAATTAACCAAGTCTTGATGCACGTGCTTATTTGTTGATTGCACAAAATCAGCAATTTATAACTTACTGATTTTATTGGCCCGATATTTGCAAAATTAATTACATTGAAGCCTATAAATACAAACCCTTATTCATTCATTTTACTCGCTCACCTTTCCCCATCTCATTTGATCTCACTCTTTCTTCATAACTTTCTTAAATTCTCTTCTTGTGTTTTCAATTAGTATTTAGATTGGATTTCTATTCCTATTTGAATTCTGTTGCTCCTATCACCCTCTCATTTGTGGAAGAGTTCGTTGAATCCTTGAGGACAGTGCTCACACATCTCGGACTAGTTGATTATTAAATTCAGGTATTGTATTTATCCTATTTTCCTGACAGTAATATCTTTTTTTAGGAATAATTATAACATTGGGTGCTCATATGAACTTTATTTGTCGAATATGACATGTCATTACTTACTAGAATCAATGCATTAATAACAGTTCGTCATAAAAATAAGTACTTTTTGTGCTTATAAGTAATGCTAATGTCATCTATAAGAGCATTTTCAAAATAACAACAAAGAAGAAGCTAAGAAAGTTATAAATTTACATGACTAAAATCAAGTACTCACTCCGTACTTTGAATGTCAATCGAGTGTATGAGCCCAAAAGTATCGTGCTAAACACTTTAGTCTGCTAAGGTTGTCCGAAGGGGCAGAGAACTTTCAACTTCCTTAGTCTCTGAACTCCTTTCTGCAACAACCTTTGACATGCCAAACATCTAAAGGCGAAAAAATATTCATCAATTCAAATTTAATCCACGATATACCATTTTTGACAGTGAAAATTGAATAGCACAAGACAATATTAAGAAAATGAAGCTAAAATCTTAATCGCCATGATGTCTAGAACAAAACATGGAGTGAAGTATAGAAGTTTATACCTTCTTAACCGTCTTCTGAAAGCAATTTTTGTGTTCTTCCATAGAAGCATGGATGAATTCATCAATGTGATCCCTTACGTCTTCCAGAAAGGTTGCATCATCTTTCTTCTTCTTTCGACATGAAGTCAGTGGCAGCTTCTCATTTGAACTTTTTTCGATTGACATATTGTGATCCCTACTTGATTATTTACACCCCAAAAAAATAAAAAGTTATAACATCAGCATCGCAATAGAGTATCACTTGAAAGATGTTCACAATGCTAAAGCATGTGGAAATCTCGAATTCAAGTTTCACTGCTATTTCATTATGAAAATTATGCACATGTCAAGATCTTATTACAACAATCATGTTGCATGTACATCATTCTTTACGTCTTTATTTACACTCTTACATATGGCATAATAACATCTTTTGATTTTTTCAAAAACCTTTTCACATCATGCCCAGATTTTATCACATAGGGGGAAATTTCATCCATGACGTGAAGCGAGATGTACATATAGCTTAGTTCTTATTACAAATATGAATTGCCCCCAAGTAAAGAGGTGGGTTAAAGACCTAATTTAAATGCATAAATATGTTCCCGTGTAGTTTAATAGTACTTGAATAATCTGTATAACAAGAGCAACTGATAAAGAAAATAAGAAAAACACGATTTTAAATAGTTCAATATCAACACAAGAGCTGCAGCTATATCTCTCTATTTCTATTTTCCATTCACTATAACACATGACTTGTACCAATACGCTGTATATGGCAAGGAAATATTCGAACAATGTAATACATGGGTGAATTTCTCCAAAATACCTTTTAATTATTAAGTTGAGTTGAACCACGGGCGAAAGGGGAAGTGTTCGGGAGGTTAACTGCTCGACCAAATGTCCCAAAGAAAAAAATAACCATTAATATTCGCGATCAGAACTCTCTCTCTCTCTCTCTCTCTCTCACTCATACATCATCTATTTTATAGCTTCTTAGACTGACACTTATTGGTTCTCAAAGACAGAAAAATGAACTAAAAAATAGACAGATCATTCCACTTTATCAAGAAATAGTCTAAAATGAAACAGATTTTCAAGGAAGAGGGATGGGGCATACCTTGAATGAAAAATTCAGATTGTATCGGCTGGGCGAGAATCAAAGAGGAGAATGGATATACATACACGATGAATTTCTAGTTTCATCTAGAAAGAGAAATGGTGTAACGATAATATTGAACAAGAGTTCTTTTACCCACATGGCGTAACTGAATTGGTAGTATACGAAAAGAAATTATTCTTTTTGATGGGATGAGAGCACTAGATTACAACCCATGACTCGTGAAACAAATTGCTATTGGTTGATGGGCTTAATCCGAATCAACATTTATTTTGGGCCGCCTATAAAGGCCCAACCGGATAATAATATTTTCAACTAATTGATACTTACATTATTCTAAAAAATTTAATAACATGTGGACTATAATTCTGGTGGTGTGGTCCTCATGCACGATGGTAAACGAGACCACATTGATAATCTTAACCCCCATTTGAACCATATTATTGTAAAAATGAAAATAAAAAATATATTCATTATAAACCCCTCACAAAAGATAAAAAGTTAAATATAGTAACTTGATGTGATGAATAATTATCATATTTTTCATTTTAATGAGAAAATAATGAAACTCAAATAGGAACTTAATGTCTTTCTTATCACATCCTTTTTGTGATTTACATTTCCAATAAAAACATAAAAATCAGCATTAGCAAGAATATGTAAATTATAAAAAGAAAACATATTTTACGTACCGTAACATACGGAAAAACAATCTTGAGAGTTTAGATGTGTGTGGGGGGGGGGGGAGACATAATATTATTATTAGCTTTTGTCACACGAAAATATAAGAGCAAGTCACGTTACTTGTACTGAAACTTAATCTAGGAATGTGCAGTTAGCAAGAATATGTAAATTATAAAAAGAAAACATATTTTACGTACCGTAACATACGGAAAAACAATCTTGAGAGTTTAGATGTGTGTGGGGGGGGGGGGAGACATAATATTATTATTAGCTTTTGTCACACGAAAATATAAGAGCAAGTCACGTTACTTGTACTGAAACTTAATCTAGGAATGTGCAGTCATTGACAAGAAATTAGGGAAAACAGCCAACTCAAAGATGTTAAACCCAAACCGTATCAGGTAAACCCTTTTCTTGGAACTCTCCGACTGAAGACATTTTATGTGGAAATGATGAAAAAAGTGAAGTTGAAGCTGAGGATAATGATTCATTATGATTAATATCAATAACACGACTGAATAAAAAAGAGGAAAATACTTAAGCGTATACTACTAGTCTACAATAGATAACATGAACATGCGTGCATATATCGCAAATATTTCTTTCCATAAAGTCAGTTCTCCACTTCCAATATATCCAATTCTACATCTTGTCAAACACAGACAGATTATCATAAAAGAGATCTCTCAAATCGAAAGCTCAGATGCAGTCACAGGTATACATCATGAGCGTACACGAGAACCATTTATAATGCAACCCCCTGCAGCTTTAATACTGCCTCGACTGGCTCCCAGAGTGCCTTGCCAACTCAGCCTACAAGACAATGGAAAATAAAAAACAGACAAAAGTTCAGATACAATGGCGCGCCTTTGGACAAACACACAAAAGGTGGTGTTATCTTCTTCAATTTGTTTCATGATAATCATCATCATGGATATTACTTGCTCTCCACAAAGATTGATGTATAAAAATAGAAGAAAAACCTACACTACAGGACACAAGAATAAAAGAAGGCTGAAAAATGGGTCATTTATAATAATGATTCTTATAAATTATATAGACCCCATGGCAATGGACCAAAGCCAAGTCCCCTCCGATGGTTCTTATTAGAAAAAAGCGCAAAACTACAATTATTAGCTTGGATAGCTTTCAGGAGAATATTTTTTATATATAAAGAAATATGAATGTGTGTATGTTCACAAGCTCTATGAAAAATGATCTACTATGCTTAGTAGATCGTTTCTCTATGAAAAATGAGCACAGCTCTTTAGAGATCCTTCTTCTTTTTTGGAAGAGAACACAACTGTCTACATTGATTGTAACAATTAAAATACATCATTCTATTAACATCTTTAATGATACCCTCACAGATAACAAAAAATTTATAAACCATGGAAGTCAAAGGAAAAAATGAGAATCAGAGATTAGGGATTTGAAATGTCTATCATCAAATACAGAAGCACATTTAGTATTTGCAGAATGGTTTTCATGATTACTTAATTGTATAAAGAGAAAAAAAATGCCTTGTGAATCTTAAAATTCCCTAATAAGTCAAGTGCTATCACTTTTGAAGCTTAAACCTTGTCAGTAATTTGAATAACTTTCAATCTACCATCCCCAATGAAAGAAACCAATGTTTAAGAACTAGACCAAAGACCTAGAGACCAAAGACCTAGAGACCAAAGCCATACATGACTCTATATTTGAGTTGAGATTCTAAATTTTCAATGACTTTTAACATACGATATAAGTGGTATCAAAAATATATGGCACTGTCACTCCAAAATTGCAAACCAACATGAACTGATATTCAATCTTGATAGTACCTAATTTGGAACATTTTCCTACATGGAAGTTGTTAATATCAAGTTGTCAACCAGAGAAACAGACTTCATATTTTCTTCCTGATGCCTAAAGTAATTACGAGGCCTTAATGCCTTATCTACGGTAGATGTTGAACCATAAAATGAGATCAAAATCAGCAGCCAATGTTAAGTAAAACAAGATGTAAAGAGCCTTCAAAGGACTTCTTTTTAACAGGAATCACAGTAATGAAATTGTACCTCAAATGCATTCTTCAGATGATCAAGCTCCTTATCCAGATCGTTGATAGCCTGGTTGTATGCCTGCATTGGTGAAGATTGGCTGGTAGTGTGAATCTGCACATTGGCGGTTAAAAACATTAAAACCCAAAGGAAAAAAGTACTGTCTGACACTATTAACCTAATAACAAATGACAAGTTCCAAAGAGCATACCCGGCATTTCGGATAATAGAGGAGCTAAAAACAAAATGGAGACTTATAAGCATTGAAAACTGATCGTCAGTTTTTATAGATTGTGAACATCGGGAAGATTCCTTTTCTCGAATGAAGAAAGATAAATCAAATAGTCTGATACCATGAATTGTTTGGAAATTTTTAAAGAACACTGCATCTGTGTGGCAGTATTACAGTGACCACAATGATTCACATGTTTAGAAGCATTTTACTTCTAGAACCACGGTGAAATCTGTGTGTGTGTGTTACAGAAATGGGGTTATATATCAACTTTTACAGGGTAAACAATTCAAGTGAGGTATGTATGCTGTTCCGCAAAAATTCTGAATTTCTTCTTGTTAACAATTTAACAATACCCTTTATGACTCTAGTTTACAGTGGTGGTGGTGTTGGGGAGCCTGGATTTATTACATTCGAAGGCGTTTTAATTGTCATCTTATTAACTCGTTTCATCCCTAAGATTCAATATATAATAAAATATTTTCCCATCAGCGACTCCAAATGATATAAAGAACATGTACTGTGGCCCCCCAGGGCACTTCTCCACTGGCAAAGGACGGACGCTGTCAAACCTGGCAGAGCAGAGGTCGTGAGTTCGAAACATGGGGCTCTTGGAAGGCAAGGATTTATTCTTGGAAGGCAAGGGAACATTTGGAAGGCAAGGATTTATTCTTGGAAGGCAAG
>NW_019267092.1:14011-40615 GCF_002742605.1 Olea europaea var. sylvestris
AAGAAAACCTTGAAAAAAAAAAAAAAAAAAAAAAAAAAAAGAACATGTACTGTGTCATAATGATGGTGAAAATGAGTTGAAGAACAGAGTGGTAATATCCCCGTGCTGTACATATACTTGTACACTATATATCTTCAGGAATATTGTTAATAAGATGTCTAGCCATAACAAAAATGACAGTTATGGTCAATAATTTTAATTTTTTGTGTGATAGTAGGCCCTTTAGTTTTTGATATAGGCAGGTCAGAATAGATTGACAGTCACAATAGAACTCTGGTAAATTTTATAATGAAATCCTCATAAACATATCGCTTGGACCACAATGAATCAAAAAGAGTGGTGAAGAAAGGATCTGTAGCCCAGTTATTAGGACTAAGGTTTAGGTTGGTATTGTTGTAGTAGCATAGTGATTGGCTCCTCTATGCCACATCGCAAATAATATAACAAAACAATAACTAAGAATAAATATACTAGTTAAGTAACAAACCCTAATAATGATTTTGTACTTAAGGGGATGAGGCAACTTGTAGCCAGCAAAGAGTACATTCTCGTCCCTGTGTAATTGCCTGTGTAATATTTTTTTTTACGTTAAAATTAAGTATTTAAGCATTGGAATTTTAAGCAAAACTCAAAAATATTCATTAAAGAATATAAGGACAAAATATAATTACATGCGGACTATGTTTCCGATGGTGTGGTCCTCACGCTCGATGGTAAATGATGCCGCATTGATAATCTTCGTGTCTCTCTCATATGAAACCCTTTTCGTTATTTGCATTTCCAGTCAAAAACAGCATTAGCAAGAATATATGCCCAACAGAAAATCTAATTGTACATAAACATATGAATACATATAATTTGAGAGAGAGAGAGAGAGAGAGTGTGTGTGTGTACTTGGCAACACCCTCAGGGACAACAAATCGCTCATATCGGTCAGGGGCATTCATGTTTTTGCAGTTTCACGTGCTCTAGTCTAAAGCAGTGCAGGGGATTCAGAGACTTCTTCTCACTTTCTAAGACGACTACCTTCACAGATATGCCTTGTAATGTTTTTTTCCTTCCTTTGTCCTTCCCTCGATATTGATCTTCAATTCAATAGACAACATAAAACGAAAATGCAAAGTTAATTAAAATTGGGACATCTAGTTTTTCCTACAAATAATTACAATAGCAAGGAATATTGTTCGCAAGGACCATATAGAAATAAAGTAAATATAAACATTTCTCGCTAGTAGATGCATAAAACTTTTTAAATAATAATAAAAAAAGACAATATAACTGCTGTATCGGGCAAGCATATAAAAGTAAGTCACATTACTTGTACGAAATTGAATCTAGTGATGTCAAGACATTGACAATAAATTAGGAAGAACACGCAACTAAAAAATGTTAAGCCCAAAACACAAAAGATTGACCAAGAGAATGATCAGCTAGAGCTAATACATGATAAGTTGCCATCATTTCAGCAATCAATACATCATGAAATTCATCATTTCATCCTCTGAGAGCCACCAACAAAATTCATTAACCCACTAAACAAATAAATAGTATCTAGCAAAAGAATTCTTCCCCTTTTCCTTTGTCTATTGAAATGGTAAAGCAAGTCAATCAAGTTTTGATCTGCAAAATCTAAAAATTAACAGTATACCATCTGTGGGTAGTGAGAAACCCGACCAGCTAGAGCTAATATATACGAAATTAGCCATCATTATCAGTTATCGAAACACGCTAAAGATCATCATTTCATATAAAAAAGATCCAGACATCTTCTATTCAATAGTTAAATATGTAAGAAAATCCAATAATACAATATAATAAAACGTCATAAATAACACAATCTTCTTATACATATACACATCGCTACAACGTCACATAATAGACGCAATACAACAACGAAATCCCTAAAATACGCACAAAAGACCCTACGTACAAATAAGATTGTGTGGATAATAGACTAGAGAACTGTAAAGGTCGATCACCTGAGGGGAGTATTCTGGGTGCTAGAGCTTTTTTAGGGTTTTAGAGCAACGACGATTATTCGATTTGGGAATTGAGTATTTATAGGGAAGGTTCAGTGTGATTGTAATTAGATTTTCATATTAATTAATTAATTAATAAAATCTTGCCCATTGTTAAAGTTCTATTTTACCCTTGAGTAGGGAAGTAACTCCAGCGGTTCGCGGGCTCGACATGGGCAGCTTGGATTCCCTTTGAGACGATTCATGAAGGGGAAAACCACTCCCACTCAAGAATAGCTCGATCATGAATCCGTCAGCTCAATTTTTTTTTATTTTTTGGCGAGCGGACTCGTATGGGCTCCTGGCCGGCACGTATTTTATTCCTCATTTTTTAACTTGTTTTATTATTATTATTATTATTATTATTATTATTATTATTATTATTATTATATATATATATATTTTTTTTTTAAATGATCATTTTTAGGTTTATTTTGTTAATTTATTTTAAATAAATGAGCCAGTTTGTGGATGGCTCGACTCGTTCGGGCTATTGGGACAATTTACTCGTTTAGGCTTATGGACAGCTCAACTCGTAAAGACGTGAATAAAAGGATCAAACCAACCATAAGATTTGAATATGAGTCGAGCTCTAGCTTGAACTCTGCTCCTCCATAGTGCCAAGTTGAGCTTGAATGTCTACATGGTGAGTCGACTCTGCTCGATCCATTGCTACCTCTACCCATGGGTTTGCCATTTTTCATTGAAAAAAATAAAAAGATAAATATCTAAATTAAAATGTCGGAGGAGACTTTTAAATGAAGAGATTACTCTTTGAATATAAACAAGACTCTCCCAATCTCGTTGTATTCTTCCACTTCCAACTCCTACTTGATTAAATCTTTCAAAATCCCGAGGGGTGAATATTTTTATCTTAAACCACCCGACTTGAATTGGAATTGAACAAAAATCAATTGGTGGCTAATTTATTCTAATTCCATTTGAAAGTGTTTCACTTTTGGGTATTAGATGTTGGAAATTATGTTGGTGGAATGATACCGAATTTTCTCATACCGGTTTATAATATTAGTTAATTACACAATAAACTAAATTATCATAAACCACAATATATTAATTTAATTTAGAACTAAATTATATTAAGTTATGTAAAACACGTTAATTTAATAAATTTAAACTGGAAAGCTGAAATTAACAAAAATTTCAGAGAAAAAAAAATGACATGCTTATAATTTCATATAAATTTTTAACCCGAGGCCTGTGTAAACACAGTGTCCTTAAAATAGATTCGCCCTCTCACTGTACGTACTTGAGTTTTAATCCGAGCGTCTGTTTCCCAAAATACAACAGTATATAGTAGAATCTGAGCACTGCAGATACTACTCTGGTGAAGTGATCTAGTATCCGAACAATATCACTACAAGAACAAGACCTTACTTGACAAGGAATTCAGAAAAGAAGAAACTGTGTATGCAGGAATGTAGGTAAGATTTTCGAGTGTGTTAGATTACTGGAAAATGAGCCTTTTTATAGGCATTAACATTGTGACCATTGGGAGTCCATTGGAGTTACTGCCCATTAACACTGTGACCATTGGGAGTCCATTGGAGTTTTTGCAGTTTTAGAAACTTAAAAATCATTGGAGAAAACAAAAAAATTGCAAAATGTGGGCTCTCCGAAGGGGCGAATTTTACCTTGTTCGGTCCGACATTCGTGTGCGCAGATCGCGCCCGCACCTAAGTTCAAGTTCCGAAGGCTATTTCTGTCCGAGATTTGTACCCTCCCTACGCACGCACATGGAGAAAGCCTCTATACTACACATGATTACACCATTTCAAAGTGTAGGCATATATAAAGTGGTTCATGCTTTCTTCATTTTCCTATGTGGGACAAATGTCACTTTTCCCACATAAACCATCTTCCAATGGCCAACTTTGAGTTTCAAATTTTCATTCATTCGTTGATCAATTTTGGCAAGTAAATATATGGTTTCGATGCTCTTACGGAGGAGAACACAGATCAACTTTGATCTTCCAAATTGGACCAACAGGTCCCACTCAAACTTATGCCAAAAGTGACCAATTTACTCATTTTTTCAACAATCCCCCACATGAATGAAAATTGGGAGAGACACAAAAACGTAACATGAGAGACTTGGTGATAAAGTTCAACGGTTGAAACATGCATAGGATAGGTAGGTATTACCCTTTGAACCTTCCATTGTGAAAGTATATTTACTTTACTAGCTGATCAGTAGATGCGTTGTTCTTGAACTGTTCTGCCGTTTGTGTAAACGATGATATACTTTACACAGGATTCTTCCTAACACAATTCAGTTCTTATTATTATGTTCGTTTTGGCCATGAACATACGCCTAGTTCTGTGAGAGTTTCTAAAAATTGAGCCCCACACAATTCTCTTAGAAGCGGCCCCACTTCTTTCTCACATAGGTGATTTCTTTATTACAAGTAACCCGCATTACTTGACTCGATTTACGATGTATAAGAATCATTAAAAGCCTACTACTTATCCTTCATCCGTACGGGCATCACTGTTACATCATAGGAATGGATATGAGGTAACATCCCCCACAATGATTCAATCAAGTCTTTACAATTAGGTTGTCCTCTTGAACCTAGATCTTGGGATCTCCAGTCAACTAGGTTAGGTTTCCTTTGTATTGACTTATCCGTCCTAGGGCTTAAGTCTCATTCCTCTCGATGATTTCCCAACTAACTCTCTATTTAACCCTTTGATTAGCGGATCTGCAATGTCATCTTTTGACCTTACATAGTCAATAGTGATAATTCCAGCTGAGAGTAGTTGTCTTATGGTATTGTGCCTAAGACGTACATGTCTAGACTTACCATTGTACATGTTACTCTGTGCCCTTCCTATTGCTGATTGACTGTCACAATATATGCAAATTGCTGGCACAGGTTTTGACCATCTTGGAATATCCTATAAAAAGTTGCACAACCATTCGGCCTCTTTACCGCATTTATCTAGAGTTATAAACTCAGATTTCATCGTAGATCTGACTATAACCGTTTGCTTAGAGCATTTCCACGATATGACAGCACCTCCCAATGTGAATACAAATCCACTAGTGGACCCTGAGTCTTTAATATCAGATATCCAATTAGAATTACTGTATCCTTCATTGACTGCTGGATATCTGGTATAGTGCAGTCCAAAATTACGAGTATATCTAAGGTACCTCAGTGCTCTTATTATTCCTCTCCAGTGATCAGCTCCTGGATTACTCGTGTATCTACTAAGTTTACTAACTGTGTAGGTTGTCTGGTCTTGTACAACTCATCAAGTACATCAAACTTCCAATAATTCTCGAATATTCTACTTGAGAGATACCTTCACCTTTATTTTTGGATAGATGCTGTGATATGAATCAAGACACGTCCACAACCGAAGCGAGTCAAGCGACGAGTTACGGAAAGGATCCATTGATAGTCGAAGGCGGACCGATGACGCGATCGAGGACGAAGCGAGTGAAAGAAGCGATGGGATTGCTTGTCAAGCAAACGATCGATGAAACAATGTTCGGGAGGTCAAATGGAACAAGTTTCATGTTGGGGTCGAAGGCCGAAGGAACTTGGATCAACGAGATAAAAGTGGACGAAGGCGGCACGGAGTTGGTCTATGCGACCGCAGGCTCAACGGCCTATGCGACCGCATAGAAGGCCACCGAAACTACCTGTGGTTGGCTGGAGTGATCTATGCGACCGCATAGATCAAAACGTGGGAAAAAAATTCTTTTTTTTTTTTAATTTTTGCCGAATCTTCTAATGTTGGTAGAACTCTTGTGAAATCAAAATATAACCATATTTTGATTAATTTGGACGTTTTTTATGCCATAGAATAAATAGGAAACTCTTTTCATTATGTAAAAAAAAAAAACTTTTGTTGAAATTAATACAGAGAGAGAAATTTTCTTTCAATCGATTGTTCTTCATTGGACAAACTTAGAACTTATCAAGAATCGATTTCTTGTGGCGTTCTTGACGTCGGATTGTGGGTTTCATTGATTGTAATCAAGGGGTTTCAGATTCTTCGCTAATCTGAGGTTTCGTGGTTTGATTATTGGGGTTCAAGATCCAAAACCGAATTAGTATTGGCGTTCTTGGGTTCCGCATCAATCTAGTTGTGGGTTTCGTAGTTTCCATTGCTACGGGGTTCGCATCATGCTGACTTGTATCTATCGGTGTTTTAGCTATCCCGAAATCATCCTTACTAAACTTTTCTAAAATTTTGTCCACATATTGTGATTGGCTTAGAATGATCCCATCTGATGTTCGTGAAATTTTAATTCCAAGTATAATATCAGCTAATCATATCTTTCATGTCAAATCTCAAATTTAACAGATTTTTAGTGGATTTAACCATCTTATCGTTATTACCAACAATAAGTATGTCATCAACATAAAGACATAAAATTACATAACCATTTTCAGTGTCTTTAAAATAAACACATTCATCACACTCGTTGATTTTAAATCCACATTCCGTCATGACATTGTCAAATTTTTCGTGCCACTGTTTTGAAACTTGTTTCAAACCATACAATGACTTCACCAATTTGCAGACTTTCTTTTCCTGTCCTGATGATGAAAATCCCTCGGGTTGTTCTATATAGATTTCTTCATCTAAATCTCCATTCAAAAATACAGTTTTAACATCCATTTGATGTTCTTCAAGATTTCGCAGAGCAGCGATCGCAAGTATGATCCTAATAGATGTTATTCTTGTCACTGAAAAATATGTATCAAAGTAATCAAGGCCTTCACGTTGTCTATAACCTTTTATTACTAACCTGGCATGTACTTTTCGATAATTCCATCTGTTTTCATTTTCTTTTTGAAAATCCATTTGTAGCCTAGTGGTTTACTTCCTGAAGGAAGATCCACTAGCTCCCATGTATGATTTTGCAATATGGAATATATTTCACTTTTAATGGCATCTTTCCATTGAGGTCTTTCCGATGAGTTCACAGCTTCTTGATAGCTTTGAGGTTCACTTTCTAGCATATAAGTCAGAAAATCAGGACCATAAAATTTTTCTATTCTTTCCCTTTTGCTACGTCTTGGTTCAACCTCAATTTTCTCTTCTAACTCTTGATCTTGACTATTTTTAGCCATAGTCTCATATGTCCGTTTAGAAGAGCTTGCTTTCTCTTTAGACTTGTATAGGAATACATGTTCAAAGAATGAAGCGTTTCTTGATTCCATTATCGTATTTTTGTGTATCTCTGGGATTTTAGAATCATACACAAGAAATCGATAAGCACTACTATTATGTGCATAGCCAATGAAGATGCAATTTACAATTTTTGGGCCTATCTTTACCTTCTTTGGTGTTGGGACAGCCACTTTAGTAAGACACCCCCACACTCGTAAGTATTTATAGGAAGGCTTTCTTCCTTTCTATAATTCATAAGGAGTCTTTTCCATTTTCTTCCGGGGTACCTTATTTAAAAGGTAATTTGCTGATAACACAACTTCCCCCCACACATTCTGAGGTAACCTAGAACTTACTAGCATTGCATTCATCATTTCCTTTAACATATGATTTTTACGCTCAGCACCACCATTTTGTTGCGGTGAGTAGGTGCAGTGATTTTATGTATGATTCCGTGTTGCGCACAGAATTCAGCAAATGGTGCTTCATACTCACCACCTCGATCGCTTCTCAACACCTTATCTTTCTTATTGAGTTGCGTTTCAACTTCATTCTTATAGAGAATAAATTTCTCTATAGCTTCATCCTTACTTTTGAGCAAATACACATAATAGTATTTAGTGCTATCGTCGACAAAAGTAATGAAATACTTATTGCCGCCTCTTGTTTGTACAGATTTTAAATCACATATGTCACTATGAATTAAATCAAGTGATTCTGTGTTTCGTTCGATTGATTTAAAGAATGGCCTTGTCAATTTTGCCTTAACACAAGTTTCACACTTATATTTGGAATCAATATGGAACTCGGGTATACAATTCAAATTAACTAGTCTACGTAAAGTATCATAGTTAACATGTCCTAATCTACCAAGTCATAGATTGGAAGACTCAAGCAAGTAAGCAGAAGAGTTTACTTTATTCATTTTTGGTTTAACAACCATTACATTCAATTTGAACATACGACGCGGTAACATAACCTTTTCCGACAAATATTCCACTCTTAGACAAAATAACTTTGTCTGACTCAAATACAATGCGAAAGCCATGTTTATTCAAAAGCGACCTGGACACTAGGTTCTTGCGAATTTTCGGCTCATACAGCACATTGTTAAGAGTTAGCTCTTTTCCCGAGGTCATCTTCAGAACAACCTTTCCTTGACCCCTGATCACAGAAACTACTAAATTTCCCATGAACAACTTCTCTCCATTCTCAATTGCTTCGAATGTAGCAAATAATTCTTTATCAGAGCACACGTGTCTCGTAGCACCGGTGTCAATCCACCATTCTTTTGGGTTTGAACCCACCATATTCACTTCAGAAATTACGAATGCGAGATTGATTTCAGACACATCATATGCCATGTAGTCAACCATATTTGCTTCTTTCTTCTTCTTCTTTGGCAATCTGCACTCCGAAAACTTGTGGCCTACTTTGTCACAATTAAAGCATTTTCCTTGAAATTTCTTCTTAGAAATTTCACCTTTCGGTCCTAGCTTTGTACCTTTGCCACCGGATGGCCCAAACTTGTTTTTGTGGGTCTTACTACTTTGACCATGCTCCACAACATTGACTTTAGCCACACTAGGATTGAACCACTTCTTTTCGAAACTTTTATTGTCTTCTTCAATTCGAAGTCTAACAATTAGTTCTTCAACGTTCATTTCCTTTTGTTTGTGTTTCAAATAATTCTTGAAATCTTTCCACGAGGAGGGCAATTTTTCAATATTTGCAGCCACTTGAAAAGTTTCACTCAAACTCATCTCTTCGGCATGAATCTCATGAAAAATCACTTGGAGTTCTTGCACTTGACTGATAACTGTTTTGGAGTCCACCATCCTATAGTCTACGAACCTGCCGACAATGAACTTTTTAGCTCCGACATCCTCAGTTTTATATTTTAGGTCCAAAGACTCCCACAACTCTTTAGCAGTTTTCATAGTACTATACACATTGTATAGGGAATCTGCTAAGCTGTTTATAATATAGTTTCGACACACGAAGTCCGAATGCTTCCACGCATCAAGTGCACTAACTGCTTGAACATCTCCTTCACCCTCATTGAGTTTTGGAGCAGTTTCAGTCAAGAATCTCGCAAGATTCAAGGTGGTAAGATAAAATAGCATTTTCTGCTATCACCTCTTGAAATTCAAGCTATTGATTTTTTCCGATTTTTCTCCATGATAAACCAGCACAGTTGGAGCCATAGTTTGACTCACAACATGACTTGGCAACTTAGCCATAGTCTGTGCCATAATGGAGCTTGGCCCTTGAGCCTCAGTAGAGCCCACAGCCTGATTTCCAGCAGGAGCAGTTTGGGTCACATCCACGTTTGTTGGTTCGGTAGCCATTTCTGAAAATGAAACAAATATTAGTTTATAATAAACAACTTGTTTATTTCAATAAAATAAAATAAACAATTTATTTACTACCAATGTGCATAGAATCTGTTTTAAATTTGTTAGAAATTATGTTGGTGGAATGATACCAGGTTTTCTCATACCGATTTATAATATTAGTTAATTACACAATAAACTAAATTATCATAAACCACAATATATTAATCTAATTTAGAACTAAATTATATTAAGTTATGTAAAATACGTTAATTTAATAAATCTAAACGGGAAAGCTGAAAATTAACAGAAATTTTAGAGAAAAAAATTAACGACATTCTTATAATTTCATATAAACTTTTAACCCGAGGCCTGTGTAAACACAGTGTCCTCAAAACAGACTTGCCCTCTTATCGTACGTGTTTGAGTTTTAATCCGAGCGTCTGTTTCCCAGGATACAATGGTATAGTAGAATCTGAGCACCGCAGATACTACTCTGGCGAACTGATCTAGTATCCAAACAATATCATCACAAAAACAAGACTTTACTGGACAAGGAATGCAGAAAAGAAGAAACTGTGTATGCAGGAATGTAGATGAAATTTTTGAGTGTGTTAGATTGCTGGAGAATGAGCCTTTTTATAGGCATACTGCCCATTAACATTGTGACCATTGGGAGTCCATTGGAGTTACTGCCCATTAACACTGTGACCATTGGAAGTCCATTCGAGTTTTTAGTGTTTCAGAAACTCAAAAGTCATTGGAGAAAGCAAAAGAAATTGCAAAACGTAGGCTCTCCGAAGGGGTGAATTTTGCCTTGTTCGGTCCGACATTCGTGTGCGCAGGTTGCACCGCACCCAAGTTCAAGGTTCAAAGGCTATTTCGGTCGGAGATTTGCACCCCCTACGCGCGCACGTGGAGAGAGCCTCTATGCTATACATGATTACTCCATTCCAAAGTGTAGGCATATATAAAGTGGTTCATGCTTTCCTCATTTTCTTATGTGAGACAAATCACTTTTCCCACATAAACCATCTTTCAATGGCCAACTTTGAGCTCCAATTTTTCATTCATCTGTTAATCAATTTTGGCAAGTAAATATATGATTTCGATGCTGTCACGGAGGAGAACACGGATCAACTTTGATCTTCCAAATTGGAACAACGAGTTCCACTCAAACTTATGCCAAAAGTGACCCATTTACTCATTTTTACAACATTAGATTCGAGAATTCAACAGTTCTAATCCAGTTTCGGTTCTAGCTATGGAACCAAATTTTGATTTGACTCCAATAATATATTCCTATAATCTTTCGATAAAAATAAAACATGTAAGTAAAATTAGAAATTTTACGTGATGATTTAGTCTCAAAAATTATTTTTGAAGTATAAAAAAAAAGTTGAACCATAATCAATGGTTCCATGAGAAAAAAAGGGAGTAAAGCTAATGCTTCTATTGTCATAATTCTCAATGGAAATAAGTTTGATATGATTATCAAGATACCCGATGCCATCCTTAATTATTACTCACAAAAACCCAATTTCACCGTGAAGTAATTTAGTCTAACCAGTTCACAACATTTCTTCAATGAAAACTTATACTTGATTACATTTACGTAATTATTGGTGCTATTCAAGAATGCGATTGATATCAATAAAGCATATATCATAGAAGAATGTAAAATGAGTCATTAGAGTGATTTGCACTTTGCTTTAGGCATATAACGAATACTTGTAGATTTTGGTCGGTAAAAATCAAAATTTAACCCAACGTAAAATTTCTAAGATCAGTTACTAGGAATCTGGCATAAGCGATGGATAATGCAATCGATAAAGGTCGATATCATTGGTAACTTTATTTATCGATTTTTTTCTGTCGTTACATACCGAAGATACAAGTCATATTGATAAAACTTCACTAATATATTTTGTGAAATCCCACCGATAAAATCTAATATGCTTGTAATTGGATGTCCCATAACATTCATACTTTTACTTTCTATAACCAAGTCATTGTCAAGAGTCGTCGACTCATTCTTCAACACGCATTCGGTTGGAAACTTGGCTCCTCTGATTGTTTGAGAGCGTATGATTTTATGTTCTACTTTGCTTCCAATGGGAGATGAATGAAAGTCGGGTCCTTAGCTAATTTATTATTGGTCCAAAGTATGATAGTAATTATTCTCTAAATCCGTCCATTGTTTGAGATAAAAATTGTATTAAACTATTCGTTGAATTAATTTGATGATCTCATCTATATTTTGGACATGGTCATGCCATATCTAAACATATTCGGAAAGTTTTAGGTTGATCTATTGAATTTGGTTCGAAGTGCAGGTCTTTTATCATTTATGACTATCGGAAAAAATGGGCTAGTGGATTATTTTTCGCATAAAATTTTAGTGGGACCCGTTGGTCCAATTTGGAAGATCGAAGTTGATCATTGTTCTCATTCATGAGAGCATCAAAATTATATATTTATTTGCCAAAATTGATAAATGGATGAATGGGAAATTGGGGCTCAAAGATGACCATTGGAAGATAGTTTATGTGGGAAAATAGAACTAATCCCACATAGAAAAATGAAGAAAGTATGAACCACTTTATATAGGATTACACTTTGAAAGAGCGTAATTATCTATAGCAAAGATGCTCTCTCCACGTACATACACAGGGGGTGCAAATCAAGGATTGAAATTGTACATCGAGCTTTAAACTTGGTGCGGGCGCGACCTGCGTATACGAATGTCGGACCGAACAGAGCAAAAATTGGCTGCTTTAGATAGTCCACGTTTTGCTAAAAAATTTTAGCTTTCTTCAACTGACTGTTTAAATCTTAAAACGGTCGAAACTCCAATATTCATTGTCGAGTTAATGACGTAACTCCGCCTTGAAGTCTCCATTACAGTCTATTTATTCAACAAGCTCCTCCATTGCATACAGAGGAAATACAAGAGAAAAACCTCTGCATAGTCGTTCTTTGTCTACATACATACTTTGAGTTTCTGTCTGCACATTGGTGGTGATACAGTTTGAACACTAAAATAGTTCGTCGGAGTGGTGTCTGCGATGCTCAGATTCTGCTGTATTACGATTGTATCCTGGGAAACAGATACTCGGATTAAAACTCAAGCACGCACGGTGAGAGGGCAAATCTTTTTTAAGGAAACTGTTCTTGCACAAGCCTTGGGTTAAAAATTTATTTTTCAAATTATATACTTTTGAGTTTGAATCTCTGTGCATTTTGTTATTTACAGATTTACATGCTTTTTAGATTTAGTTAGCTTTTACAGTTTAAACCTTTGTTTCTAGAATTTATATTGCTTTTGTGTCTCTGCAAATAATATAATTTGTTATACTCGTTTAAGTAGATTAATCTACTTTAATTCTCACAATTTAGATAATATTTTGTATATACGAATCGGTATATAAAACTATGTTTGTGCAAATTCGGTATGTGTAAGTGCAAAATCAATATCTAAAGACAATATATGCATATACAGTAGGCAGCATATATGGTATGCTAAGCTATTACATATACGGTATGCTACTATGCTGTGTAAATACGGTATGCTGCAAATACGGTATGCTGTATGTTGCATATACAATAAGCTATAAATATAATATGTTGCATATATGGTATGTATAAATTCAACATGTAAAGTTCATATAGGGTATGAATGAATCTGGTTTCATCCACTACACTAAAATTCAACAAACTTAAAACAGATTTTTAAGAAAAAAATTGGTTTCTTATACTATTAATCTTATAAACTAATTTTTTTGTTTGACTTTCAGAAATGTAATCGAATCGACCAACATGGATGTGACCCAAATTGTGCCTATTGGAAATCAGGTTGTGGGCTCTGTTGTGGCTTAAGGGCCAAGCTCTATTGTGGCTCAAATTGTGGCTAAATTGTTAATTCATGTTATGAGTGAAACTGTGGCTCCAACAACTAGCCATACCGTGAATGTTCCGATTAATCATGGGAAAAAATCGAAGAAATTCAATTGCTTGAATTTCAAAAGCTGGTAGTAAAAAATGTTATTTTACCTTACCACTTTGAATCTTGCGAGATTTTTGACTGAGACTGATCCAAAACTCAATGAGGATGAGGGAGATGTTCAAGTAATCCGTGTACTTGATGCTTGAAAACATTTGGATTTTTTGTGCCGAAACTATATTATGAATAGTTGAGCAGACACGCTATACAATGTATATAGTACTATGAAAACTGCTAAGGAGTGAGTCATTGGACCAAAAATATAAAACTGAGGATGTCGAGGCTAAAAAGTTTATTGACGGCAGGTACTTAGATTATAAAATGGTGGATCCAAAATAGTTATCAGTCAAGTGCAAGAACTCCAAATGATTCTTCACGAAATTCATGCTGAAGAGATGATTTCGAGTGAAACTTTTCAAGTGGCTGCAATTATTGAAAAATTACACCCGCGTGGAAAGATTTCAAGAATTATTTGAAATACAAACGAAAGGAAATGAATATCGAAGAACTAATTGTTAGATTTTGAATTGAAGACAACAAGAGTTTTGAAAATAAGTGGTTCAATCCTAGTATGGCTAAAGTCACTATTGTGGAGTTTGGTCAAAATAACAAGACTTACAAAAATAAGTCTGGGCCATCTGGTGGTAAAAGGACCAAGCTAGGACCAAAAGGTGGAATTTCTAAGAAGAAATTTCAAGGGAAATGCTTCAATTGTGACAAAGTGGGCCACAAGTCTTCGAAGTGCAGGTTGTCAAAGAAGAAGAAATAAGTAAATGTGATTGACTACATAGCACAAGATGTGTCTGAGCTGAATCTGTCAACCGTCATTTCTGAAGTGAATATGGTAGGTTCAAATCCTAAAGAGTGATGGATTGACACCGATGCTACGAGGTATGTGTGCTCTAATAAGGAGATGTTTGCTACGTTCAAAGCAATTGAGAATGGAGGGAAGTTGTTTATGAGAAATTCAGCAACTTTTGAAATCAAGGGTCAAGGAAAGGTGGTTCTGAAGATGACCTTGGGAATGGAGTTCACTCTTAAAAATGTGCTATATGTGCCGAAAATTCGCAAGAACCTAGTGTCTGGATCGCTTTTGAATAAGCATGATTTTCGCATTGTATTTGAGTCGGACAAAGTTATTTTGTTGAAAACTAGAATGTTTGTCGAAAAAGGTTAACTGAATGTAATGTTTGTTAAACCAAAAATAAATAAAGCAAATTCTTCTACTTACTTGCTTGAGTCTTCCAATTTGTGACATGGTAGATTAGAACATGTTAACTATGATATTTTACTTAGACTAGTTAACTTGAATTGCATACCCGAGTTCCATACTGATTCTAAACATAAGTGTGGAACTTGTGTTGAGATAAAATTGACAAGGTCGTCGTTTAAATCAATTGAATGGAACACAGAACCACTTGATTTAATTCATAGTGACGTATGTGACTTAAAACTTGTACAAACAAGAGGTGGCAACAAGTATTTAATTACTTTTGTCGACGATAGCACTAAATACTATTATGTGTATTGGCTAAAAAGTAAAGATAAAGCAATAGAGAAATTTATTCTCTATAAGAATGAGGTTGAAATTTAATTTAATAAGAAAATTAAGGTGTTAAGAAGCAATCGAGGTGGTGAATATGAAACACCATTTGCTGAATTTTATGCACAACACGAAATTATACATGAAATCGCCGCACCTTATTCACTACAATAAAACAGTATTGCTGAACGAAAAAATCGTACTTTAAAAGAAATGATTAATGCAATGCTAGTAAGTTTCGGATTACCTCAGAACATGTGAAGAGAAGTTGTGTTATCAGCAAATTACCTTTTAAATAATGTGCCCCGAAAGAAAATGAAAAAGACCCCTTATGAGTTATGGAAAGGAAAAAAAGTTTTCCTACAAATACTTACAAGTGTAGGGGTGTCCTGCTAACGTGGTTGTTCCAACACCAAAGAAGGTAAGGATAGAGCCAAAAACAGTATATTACATTTTCATTGTCTATGGACACAATAATAGTGCTTATCGATTTCTTGTATATGATTCTAAAATCCCAGACATACACAAAAACACGATATTGGAATCAAGAAATATTTCATTCTTTAAACATGTATTTTCGTACAAGTCTAAAGAAGAAGCAAACTTCTCTAAACGAACATATGAGACTATGAATGAAAATAGTCATGACAAAGAACTAGGAGAGGAGACTGAGGTTAGACATAGCAAACGGGAAAGGACAGAAAAATCATATGATCCTGATTTTCTGATCTATATGCTTGAAAATGAACTTCAAAGTTATCATGACGCTGTGAATTCCTCGAAATGACCTTAATGGAATGATGCCATTAAAAGTGAAATAGATTACATACTGCAAAATCATACATGGGAGCTAGTAGATCTTCCTCCGGGAAGCAAACCACTAGGTTATAAATGGATTTTCAAAAAGAAAATGAGAGTAGATAGAACTATCGAAAAGTACAAGGCCAGATTAGTAATAAAAAGTTACAAATAAAGAGAAGGCCTTGATTACTGTTATATGTATTCTCCAATGAGGAGAATAACATTTATTAGGGTGATACTTACGATTGCCGCTTTGCAAAATCTTGAAGTATATCAAATGGATGGTAAAACTGCCTTTTTAAATGGAGATTTAGAAGAAGAAATCTATATGAAACAACCCGATGGATTTTCATCAGAATGGCAAGAAAAGAAAATTTGTAAATTGGTGAAATCACTATATGACTTGAAACAAGTACCCAAACAATGGCATGAAAAATTTGATAATGTCATGATAGAGAGTAGATTTAAAATCAATGAGTGTGACAAATGTTTTTACGTCAAAGACAAGAAATATGGTTATGTCATTTTATGTTTTTACGTTGACGACATGCTTATTGTTGATAATGACAATAAAGTGATTGAATCCACTAAAACATGTTAAATTCAAGATTTGACATGAAAGATATGAGTTTGGCTGATGTTATACTTGGAGTCAAAATATCAAGAATATCAGATGGGCTTGTTCTAAGTCACATTATGTGAACAAAATTTTAGAAAAGTTCAATAAGGATGATATTGGCTTGGCTAGAACACCGTTAGATACAAATCAACATCTATCTAAAAACAAAGGTGAAAGTGTCTCTCAAGTAGAATACTCGAGAGTTATTGAAAGTCTGATGTACTTGATGAGTTGTACAAGACCACACATAGCCTACACATTCAGTAAACTGAGTAAATACACGAGTAATCCAGGAGCTGATCACTGGAAAAGAATAGTAAGAGTACTAAAGTACTTAAGATATACTCGTGACTATGGACTACATTATACCAGATATCTAGCGATCATTGAATGATACAGTGATGCTAATTGGATATCTGATATAAAAGACTCAAAGTCCACAGGTGGATTTTTGTTGACATTGGAATGTACTGCCATATCGTGGAAATCCTTTAAGCAAATAGTTATAGCCAAATCTACAATGGAATTTGAGTTTATAGCTATAGATAAATGTGGTGAAGAGGTCGAGTGGTTGCGCAACTTCTTAGAGGATATTCCAAGATGATCAAAACCTGTGTCAGCAATTTACATATATTGTGACAGTCAATCAACAATAGGAAGGGCACAGAATAATATGTACAATGATATACGTGGTAGACACAATACTATAAGACAACTACTCTCAACTGGAGTTATCACTATTGACTATGTAAGGTAAAAAGATAACATTGCGGATCCGCTAACCAGAAGGTTAAATAGAGAGTTAATTGAAAAATCATCGAAAAGAATGAGACTTAAGCCCTTGAATGGATAAGTCATTACAAAGGAAACTCAACCTAATTGATTGGAGATCTCAAGATCTAGGTTCAAAAGTACAACATAATTGTAAAGACTTAATAAAATCACTGTAGGGGTGTTACCCCTTGTCCATTAATATAATGTAACAGTGATGCCCGTAAGGATGAATGATAAGCAATAGGCTTTTAATGATTCTTATGTATCGAAAATCAAGTCAAGTAATGCGGGTTACTTGTAATAAGAAATCACCTATGTGAGAGAGAAGTGTGGCCGCTTTAAAAGAATTGCGTAGGGCTTAATTCTTAAGAATTCTCACAAAACAAGACATATGTTCATGGCTCTGGAGTATATCATCGTTTACATAAACGGCAGAATAATTCATGGACAACACGTCTACTGATCAGCTAGTAAAGTAAATATGCTTTCACAAGGAAATGTTCAAAAGGTAATACATACCTATCATATTTAGGTTTCGACCGTTGAATTGTATCACCAAGTCTAAAGTTTCATAGTCTTGTGTCTCTCTCAATTTTCATTCATGTAAGAGATTGTTGAAAAAAATGGGCTAGTGGATGAATTTGACATAAAATTTGTATGGGACCCATTGGTCCAATTTGGAAGATCGACGTTGATCTTTGTTCTCCTCCATGAGAGCATTGAAACCATATATTTATTTGTCAAAACTGATGAATGGATGAATGAGAAATTGGAGCGCAAAGATGATCATTGGAAGATAGTTTATGTAGGAAAATAGAACTAATTCCACAGAGGAAAATGAAGAAACTATGAACCACTTTATATAGGACTACACTTTGAAATGATGTAATCATGTGTAGCAAAGAGGCTCTTTCCACGTTCGCGCACAAGGGGTGCAAATCAAGGATTGAAATTGTACATCGAGCCTTGAACTTGTGTGCGGGTGCGACCTGCATACACTAATGTCGGATCAAACAGAGCAAAAATTGGCTGCTTTGGATAGTCCACGTTTTGCTAAAAAATTTTAGCTTTCTTCAACTGACTGTTTAAGTCTTAAATCAATTGAAACTCCAATATTCATTGTCGAGTTAATGACGTAACTCCTGGCTTTGAAGTCTCCATTACAGTTTATTTATTCAACAAGTTCCTCCATTGCATACACAGAAAATACAAGGGAAAAAACCTCTGCATAGTCGTTCTTTGTCTGCATACATGTTTGAATTTCTGTCTGCATATTGGTGGTGATACAATTTGAACACTAAAACAGTTCGTCGAAGTGGTATCTGCGGTGCTCAGATTCTACTGTATTACCGTTGTATCCTGAGAAATAGACTTTCGGATTAAAACTTAGGCACGCATGGTGAGATGACAAATTTGTTTTAAGGAAACTGTGCTTGCACATACATCGAGTTAAAAGTTTTTTAGAATTATATACTTTTGAGTTTGAATCTCTGTGCATTTTGTTATTTACAAATTTACATACTTTTCGGATTTAGTTAGCTTTTCCAATTTAAATATCTATTTCTGGAATTTATATTACTTTTGTATCTCTGCAAATAATATAATTTGTTATACTTGTTTAAGTATATTACTTTGCTTTAATTCTCACAATTTGGATAATATTTTGTATATACGAACCGATATATGAAATTGTGTTTGTGCAAATTCGGTGTGTGTAAGTGCAAAATCGGTATCTAAAGGCAATTTATGCATATACGGTATACTAAGCTATTGTATAAATGGTATGTTGTGCAAATACGATATACTACATATACGGTAAGCTGTAAATATGGTATGTTGCATATATGATATGTATAAATCCAACATGTAAAGTTCATATACGGTATGAGTGAATACGATTTCATCCACTACACTAAAATCCAACAATGGCTAGTGCCATAAGTGGCATCACGCTTCTTCATGCCTAGTTGTGCTTTGAGGTACGCAAAAGTCGAAAGAATTGAGGTGAAATGAACAGAAGAATTGAGGTGAAGTGTATCTTTTGATATAAAACTCTTTCCTTTTTTCTATCACGAAGATATTCAAATTTTGGGTTGAGAACTTTAATTTTTCTCTAAGAACGTGTTTGATTGACATGAAAAATATCACCTAGAAAAGAAAATGTTGTCCATTTTTCATGGAAAATAAAAACCACCTCTATCCAAGGAAAATGTTTTCCTTAAAAACAAGAAAAATTAGACATATTTTCAAAAGTTGGAAAATATTTTCCATCGAAAAAAATGGCAATCAAACACTTAAAATAGGAATTTGGGTGGAAAACTGATATTTTCCATGGAAAATAAATGTAATCAAACACACCATAAGTTAATCTTAGGTAAACCTAAACTCGACCTATTGATTACCAACATATTTAAAATTCCAATAAAAGTAAAATAAAATTTGGGAACTAAATAATACATATAAATCGTTTATCACCACTTATAAAATGCAATTTTCCTTTTAGTTCTTGTATAAGAAATTTTTGATAAAATTATCTTTAAGTCAACTTCAAGTGGCTAGACAAAACACAAAGGGTCTGTTTGATTGAACTGAATTCTATGGAAAATGTCATATCCGAAAAATTCGTTTTCTATTTTAGCTGTTTGATACGAAATGAAAATGGAGTTCGAATTTCAAGATACAAACATTTAAAGTAGGTTTTTGGCCAATTCCATGAAAATGTATTCCTATGATTTTGGTGATTTTTTTTCCAACTTACATGAAATTTGTTTGCCTTTTTCACCTTTGCAATTAAACAGAACCTTACAGAAAATTATTAAAATGAGTATAGCCTCAAAAGTGGCTTTTGACCTTTCAAAAATCTGAGCAAACAAGGCAATAGTATTTTATTATTTTGATTTTTAAATTCAAATAAGTATTAGGTGTAATTCAGTAAGCCCATATGGAGTCCATCTTGCTGGCCCATTAAACTATGGGCAAGCTTTATGGGCTTCTATGTGTACATAAGCTCTACTGCAAAGTGCATAATTAGCACCAGCATTGAAAAAGACAAATACTTTTGCTCACTCGTGAACTTATCGACATGGTACTACAATTATACTTTTCTTTAGTAAATTTATAAATATAAAAAAAAATGGAAATAAAGTGAGTCTGGTAACAAAATATACACCGACCACACAAATTTTATTGTATGGCAAAGAATTAAACAGACATTTTATGACAAAGAAAATCAATCATCAAAATCTCACACACACCAAAAAAAATAATAAATAAAAAATAAAAAAAAATAAAAAATAAAAAAAAATAAAAACCCACAATAAAGTTAATAAGAGATAAGTCGAATCCCATACTTTTAATTATGTCTTTTTTTTTTCTTTTTTTCTTTTTTTTTTTTCACCTAAGTGCTGCTAATGACACTTGGAAGGTAATAATGGACAAATATTCCTAGCACTCATATCTCTCGACCAAAATTTGTACACAACCCTCTCAAATTCATTCATTCATACAATTGAATTCTATATAGTACAAATAATGCAACTTATATATAATGAAAATTATATAATGATTTACATATAGATGATGTGTGAAAAAGAGTGAGGATGTTTTTTATTTGGTTGAAAAAATTCTAACAGAATCATATTTCACCACATCATATGCATATAAATCTTTTTGTAAACCATTATATACACGTAACACAATCGATATTATACATAGTGCTTATTTGATGTAGATTGTTTCAAAATAAATTTTGTGAAAAATAATTTTCTTTTGAAGAATACATGATAAAAGAAAGGGGGGAAATTATGAATCCACGCATAAAATTATTTTGAAAAATTTGTACCAAACGTGGGCTACAATAACAAAAATATAGAATAGATTATTAAATTAATCTAAGATTGCCGAAGATTTAGCCTGTCTTGTTTGTAGTGGATATGTTGAAATTTTCACGTGCCGATGTTTGACGTAAGCATAAAATCATAATCTTTAACAGATTAATTTTAATCCATTTGGACATGTCGCCTCCTACTTGTCTTGTCAAAAATCGGTTCCCCATTCCTTGTATCCTTTTGAAATCATAAGGAGCCTGTTTGGGAGTGATTTTGAGAATTGATTTTTTGACCGTTAAGAGAAAAGTGGGGTCCACTTGTGAGAGAAGAAGTCAAATATGACGGCTGAAATAGTAAAATAACAATAAAAAAATCAATTTTTTGAGTGAAAGAGTCGCTCCCAAACAAGCCCTAGATTTAGACCTTTTTTTTTTTTTTTTAATGTCCATCAACTGAAAAGAAAACGTTATTTTCACCATTTTTTAATGTAACATACCACTTTTCACAAAATATATTCTAAAACAATTTACGTCAAATGGGCTCAAAATATAATAATGCAAAATACGCAGCCATCTAATGCAAAAATAATTGTATAGCTAGCTAGCGAAGCCATATAGCTCCATCTTGTTTGCACACGCTCGATTGTATTTAATATAGATATCGAGAGCTTATCGTATTACTTATCCATCGTTCATAAAATATCTGGGAGAAAGTATTATTCGAACTTCAAAGTTTGCACTTTTCACATTTCAAGTGAAGTACACTGAACCCAGTAAATTTGTTGCATCATCTTCGTTTGTTTTGCATACGATACTTTGCTCTATCGAAAGTCGACATAGGACTTCAAAAGAATACAGATTTGAGAACAGAAATTCATAGAGTTACGTATGTTTATTGCCAAAAATAGAAGATATAGGAATAATCAATAATAGGCATTCAATTGGTGAACAGAAGCAGCAAACGATAAATTCATAGTAATTGAAGAAACCACTAAAGCAGAGAGTTGGCTGATTTCAACAAGCACGTAGATTTTAGACTGCATCAGCATGATTGGATATCATACAAAGCAGCAATTTGAATTAAAAGACACAATTTCAGTCCCGAGGGAATCCCCCATTTTCGTCATTTTTCACTTAAATAAATATGAATAAAATAAATTTGTAATGGTAGTTGTAGTTGTAGTTCAAAATTTCAATTGCCGTGTAAAGGCTATCATGAAATTTTGTAATTAATTTTATTGTATAAACTCATACTTAAAACAAACTTGAAAAGAAATTGTGTAAGTTGGTTAAAAAATCACAAACTAAACCTTATTCTAACAATGCGCGATACAATTATGGAAAAATTACACTTTTCATTTTACGAATATAAAAATCTAGGATAAATATATATGTACTGAAAATGGGTCATCGAATTAGTGTCCTACTCTCACATGCGTGCAGGTCCTGCATGCATTTGAAAATTCTGGCTTATGAGACCTACCCTCTTAATGTGAGTGTAGATAAAAGATTCGGTAAAAATGTGTAGATAAATGTAGTATTGTCCAAAAATCTATCCCAACCTTTTTTTAGAATAAATCCTCAAGCTTTCAATTATGTAGCAAAATTCGTTATTCTGACAATTAAAGTTTAAACCTTTATTTGGTTTAATTAAAGATTATATTTTTATTATATTTTGATAAAAAAATAGTGAATTGTACGATTGAAACTAGGATTTAAAAAGAGGAGGCTAAACAGGGGCTAAAGGACATATTTGCCAATCTATTTAAATAAATAAAAAGAAAGAAAATGGTAAAATAAGAAAAAAAATTGTAAGCAGAGTCTCAAAACTTTTTAAAAAGTACAAATGAACCTCGCTTAAGACAATTAAGTGTATATTAGCATATGAAAAAAGAATTTAGAAGAAAATATAAACTACATAAAAACTTAGCCGTCTACCAAAAACAATGGCAACCGGCACCTTGAAGAGATGCAAATCTTCGTTCTACTTGTGATCTTTTTAATTTTACTTTATTTGACAAACTTTTAAACGGTCAATCAAAAATGTTTTTATCGAGCAGACAAGAACTCTAGTTACTCTTAACAAAAATATTTAAATAATGCTATTTACGATAATTCACTATCGTAATCCCTCTATGTGACATACATGTGACGATTAGTAATTTAATATATAAAGCACTAAAAATATGACTTCTCTCGAACGCCAAAGGTTCAATCTTATAAGTTCTCTCGATTCCGAGTTCAATGTATGGTACGGATTGAGAAATACATAGAGTTGAACACAATAAAAATAAGAAATCGAAAGGTTTCGTTGAAATTTTATACATTTGAAAATTTCTTGAATAGCCTCTACTAGTTAATTACTTTAAAATATAATAAAGTAATATTTTCTACCAAATTATTAATGGTAAAGTAAACAATTAAAAAAATAAACGATCAACTATTACGAAATGAAACGTTATGACATTGAATTACCTTTTTGTGAGCACATTTCAGTTCGGTAAAGATCCATTTCTACCAGACTTTGAATTTCACGTATAGGACATCAAGACATTACTGTAACTCTTGCGCTGCATTAACTTTGTCTAAAAGATTATGCATTCGTGAAAATCATTTCACGCATGCATAATAGTACTGTTGATTAGTACACTGTACTTGGCTATAGGCGATAAAAGCATAAAGAAAGAAAGAATTTGAGATGGGAAAAGATAACTCATAGAAAATTAGTGGCACTGCATGAATAGTTTATTTTCTTTTGAAATTAGTAGGCATTAGAAAGTGATAGAAGCATTGAGATAACGACAGATCCCATTGGGTTTGGTTTTGGCACAGGGACCATTTCTACCACTGGTTCAGCCCCACTCCTATATATTCGAAGACAAAGTGAAGGAGACCGGGCCGGGGATAATGGAAGTTGCCTTCATCTTCTCTGCACTTGGTTCCACCACACTATCTTTGGTAGAGTTTTGCTACAGGGACCCAGAGTTTGACACTTCAGGTTACTTGCTACTCACATGGGGATCGGAGAGCCCACGCCAATAAATGTGTGCCCCCTCACTCACATTAGGTAATTCGGCGTTTAAGTACAAATAACATTTCTTATCTTAGGTATCACTTCTCTCAACTGATTTAAATGCATTTATTTCATTATTCAACTAAGCATGATAAGAATGGGTTGTGTCAAGTCCTCAACTTGCAACATAGAAAATACCTAAACTGCAAGGCATTATTACCATTGGCATTTTATTATAAAGTTAGGACAACTAACTAGGGCAAGAATACATTTTTGAGATGTGACAATTTTCAAGAATTTTAATAATTTATCCCACTTGTTATCGATCTTTGTCAACAATTGTCAAATCATTAAACCTACCATACTTAGGACGAAACAAAATCAAACTACGGCCGTTAACATACAAAATATCATATTATGATTACTAAGTAATGTCATTATCTTAGCTAACATAAATATTTTGCAACTTCAGTCAATTTAATAACCAAAACAAGACGCCACATTTATCGATCTTATTAACGACAAACTTATCAAAATTGACTATCAACTCTTCGCGCGAAATACTTTCTTTAAATCATAGTATCTAAGAATTAAATGGTTATTAAGATATCTATCCCTATGTCTATTCTCTCTTTTTATCAGTGAAAACAAGTTATTTTATATTACATTAAAATCGAGCGTCAGAGAATGTAAAATCATAATCTAGACTCTCAACATTATATTTAAACCTTCGCAAATCAACCTATGTTGATTATAAAAACTCAGATATTTTACCCATACAGTTAAACTATAATAAGGAGCTTAGCCCAATAAAACTCGACTAAGAAAGAAACATTATAGTATGAAAATGAAATAAAATCTTCACTGGATCATGTTTGTCGCCTGAAAACGATAGTGTAGACTATTTTCCACCTTGTGGTCCTCTACCATTATCCCATTAAACTAAAACCCCATTTTTCAGTTATTTTTTTCACCATTATTTAAGGAAAGGTTGGGACTTTGATTAGAAAGTTAGGGGTAGCAAATGGGCCAAGAAGCTCCTCTGCTCGACTCGTTAAAGTTCGACCCATGGACGACTCAGGCTCATTTCGAGACGAGCTGAGCGAGAGATTCACTCGACTCTTGCTCGGCTCATCGAGCTCGCAATCAACTCATGGGCTTGCTCAAGAGCCTAAAGTTCATGGGCTCGTGGAATAGTAAAAAAAAAAAAAAAAAAAAAAATAATATAAATTTATTTACTTGACTTGTGGGCCGAGCCTTTGAAGCTTGATCTCGACTTGTCACTTTAACGAGTTGAACTCATGTATAGGTGGTCGACTCGACCCATTACCAGATAAAAGGTTTTTATTTATTTAAATATTTATTCTATTTTTAGTATGACTGACAAGTCCTTAATATCTGCACAATTTTCAGCTAAGGTTCATGTAATTTCTGATTAACATGCTCACTGGATCCAAAGAGCGTTGCAGGCACAGTCTAGCTAGTAAGCCAAATGGAATGCGTGCTGAGAACGTTCTCCTTAAGAATGTGATCCTGGCATTTTCTGGTATTTCTCTAACTTTAAGGTACCAAACACCCCCATTTTACGTTGTATTTATGACTCGTTAGTTATAACTTTTAACGGTTCCTAGATTGAAATGCTAGAATAAATGGGCTTGAAGAATAAAAATTTCTTTTGCTTAACTCGGAAATAAAATAAGTGAAAATTAATTTCAATTTTAATCCTATCAAGCCCCATTTCTTAATACTCATTCTTTTTTTCAAATTCATTTTCAACCATATATTTCGTGATATTCATAATTTTTATCGACTTTTCAATTATACATTTTAACATTTGCTATCCAAATCAAATAACAGCTTAATATTCTTTTAAATTAGGCTATTTAGCTACAAATGTCAAATATTAGAATCTTTGATATTGTACTCAAGAGTTCTTCGGAGAATATCAAGTCGGTATACCCATCATTGCTATACTAGTTTGATTTTGATTCCTTAATCAAATCCTACTCTTGATTTGATCTGTCATCATGATCGAGCTAATAAACAACAAAAAACCGTTATTTCAAATGTTCCTCTCAATGAAGGGAAGAATGAAAAAAAAAATTATAAAAATTATTCATTGGAAAAAATATTTATTTTGTTTAGGTAGTATATTGTAATACCCCGAACTTCACGTTCTACATTTGACCAATATGATTCATGCATTTCATGCTAATTACATTGTCATTTGCATCAACTTCCTAATTACTTTCTCTTAAAAATGTGTGTTTGATCATCGAGGCTTTAAAATCTTTATATAGTGATGATCTTTGACTCCTTGACCTAAGTAGTGAATTTAACATTGAGCTATGATAGAAAATTAGGTTAACTACATGTTGAAGATTAGCTTGGTAAGTAATGGAAATCGAAAAGGTCAGAAATTAGTATCGACAAAAGTTCAAGCTTTCTATTCGGTTGTTCGAGGTCACGTTAAACCCTAGATAGGTAATTGACATATTTGGGACATGAGACATAAAG